>NW_017537334.1:257548-266901 GCF_001853355.1 Bactrocera latifrons
TAATTTTTAAGAATATTATCTTGTTTGTATAGCCATATAAATGTTATGAAATATATCTGCCCTGGCTGACGTAAAAGGATTAATTTTGCAGTAGTGTCCTATATTGGGATCGTCTGCAATGGATGTTTGGTGCTTTGGCTCAGGTGTTTCATTTTTATTTCTATAATTTAAGGCATTTGTTATCATTGAGCAAAATATCCTTCTATTTCTTGGATTTCCTTAAATATTTTTCCTAGTTTTCTTAAATTGCTTCTACCATTTCCTAAGCGGATATAAGCTATGTATGTATATTTTATATATTTTATTGGACTTCCGATGTTTCTTATTCTATGTGTTACACACTGTTCAGGGTATAAATATCAAAAATGCCAGCATACAGAAATAAAAAAAGGCGATAACTTGTTCTGCACAGACGTTTATACTAATTAAAGGTAGTTTATAATATAATAAATACACACATATGTATGTATAGTATATCTCTGCAATTACCTATACTTCAACGGTAGTATTATCCTGTAAAGGACAACATACCATATGAAAAGTATGTATTTGTATTATATTTAACTAATCATATGTTCAAATTTGTAGCTAATGAGTCAATAATACAATTTTTAGTTGATAATATATTAAAATTAATTATATGACTGAGATTGAGAATTAGAGCCATTGCGAAATCATAACAAATGGAAAACTGTAGGTTATCACTAGATTACGTGACAACAGGATCACTCCTTCTAAAGAAATATGCAATCATATTATGTATGTTTTCGTGAATATAACAATACAACAATAATGAGAACAATAAGATACAATTTCAGGCACAAGGCAATACACAATTTCATCACATATGAATGGAAGTATATGCATATACATATACATTGTATTTAAATATATGTACATCTTATTATACATTTATTTTCAGATAAAGTTTAGTTGACAATTTAATTCTCTATAGTTATGAAAATTATCATATACAAGCTTTTCGTATTATATACTTTTCTAATATTTATCGATTCGCTTTCAATACGTCTATGAAAACTTAAAACAATACATTTAATAACCCCTACATATCTATTCTTACAAAGTGGTGTTTCGTGTTTTTGCAGTGTGTGTTTTTTTTGTATCAACATTTCACGATTGCATGTCAACATATACACACACGACATAATTATACACAATTATACAATGTGCACACATACATATATGTATATGCATATTTTGATTTTTGCTCGATGATTCCTAATTTATTTTATTGTTTGGTTTGAATTCGTGGTGATTAAGCGTCACTCAGTCTCAGACGGCAATGAATGGCAATTGGCATCGCTGGCATTGGTGGTGGCATCGATGACCCAGCAGCTGGTATTTAGCAAGCAACTGCAAACATGCAAGCGGCGAACAAAAGCAAAAAAATGCATGCTTTGGCATATCTTTGCTTATAAATAAGTACGTAATTGTTTACATACTTTTGTGTTGAACACAAAAAACCCTCTTTATACCTCTCATTATTCTGTTTAAAAATTAATACACGTATGAAGACGTACAATATTAAACAAAAAACATTCAACTGAAATGGTTTAAACGCATAAAACAAAAAATATTCCGATTTAAAAGGAAAGTGTGAATAAACAATAACATAAGCATATAAAAAAAGTGTTACGAGTAAAAAAGGGGCGTATACCTGTAAGTTCAGCAAACATTCCTGACCTAACACTTATTGAACTTACCTAAAACGGGGTGAATCCTTAAGACACTCCTCAAATTCTATGGTAGAACGCATTTTGGATGATTATCCTATTTGCACTGGATCAAAAGCACCACTTAGTAACCAATTTAAAGCACAATATCCGATTTCGCTACCACACAAATGATAAAATTGCTTATTTAACTTTTCAGCTGTTGCTCTTTCACATTCGTCATCAAAATCTTCACTTCACACTCGATGATTTATCTGCGCATATATGTATGTATGTATAATTGCGATTTTTCTTTCACTGCAACACTTTGCATTTCAAAATCTAATTAGTAATCACTTGATGTCCCACATTTTTCCTTTGTTTTATTGAATATAATACAACTAACTAGAGAAAATGTATAAATACTTGAAATATGAAACAAATTTTGAGCAGTTTTTGGATAATAACAGAAACACTTTCACCAAATTGACTTTTCGCGAATTAGCTGTGGCAGCTGCTTGTCATCTTTTGCTCCTGATGCTTTGACAGTTACGTTGATGGATGCCGCGAAAAGAAGGCAACAAACAACAAATTAGCAGAGTTGATATGCAACTCATGGTACAAAATACGAAATGCCTTCTTTTGCTTTTATTTAATGCTTTGTAAGTGATTGTAAATGGAAAACCTTGAAGTTGGATTACAAATTGATAATCTGATGATGTAGGTAGGTTAGGTAATTCTTGAAAGTTGTCTGGTAGAATACTTCGAACTTCACTTCCCAATTTACCGTAAAAATTTCTTATTTTGTTGAGACTGCAATATTTATTGTAATAACTTTATTTGAAACAAAATCTGTCAAGTCCACTGTTTTTCAGAAGCTGGCAAGTCAGGTTTTCAGCTGTTTACTGTTTACAGTCTCACATGCAGATGTCGCTATTAATGAGAATTCATTAAATATTTTAAATTTATATTATAAACTGTAATGAAAGATATATTTAAGTATTATCATTAGAGAAATATTGGTGTTTATTCATTAAAATAAGTTATAAATAATATTTTAATGAATTTTTACTAGTCGCTTTTTAAAACAGCTGGTAACATTGCGGCAAATTGTTCTTGTTACATTCGTGAAGCAAACAATGCATTTGTTTTATTTCTCGCCACCAAATAAGTGGGAAAAGTTTTTGTCGGCAATAAAATAAACAATAAATTGAAATAAACAAATTATTGCAGCGCTAGCAAATGAAGTGCTGCGGTCTGCGAGTTCATTAAATATAGCTAATTATACTGGCAGTAATAATTCACAACACGTTTCGCGATTTGCGTTGGCGGTGACTGAGGCAACACAAAAGATAGATTTAATACTTTTTATTTATTTGCATTAAAGTAAATGGAATGTTATAACGAATATAATAAAGTTCTAGTGCGAAAAAGAAAAACTATGTTCAGAAACTGAAAGCCCAGTGAGTTCAGTGTCCTCTATGCCCTTTGTGGCTAATTTGTTTCCGTTTTGGGTATTCTCTCTTGATCGGTTGCGTGCTTCAGCTATTCGGCCTGTGAATTCTTGTTTTTACCAATTATACCATCCACATACTCGCGTGTTTTTGTTTTCTGTTTGACGATCATTTGCATATTTTATGTAAAGTTTTATACGTCACGCGTTCGCACGAAATAAAGTAAAAAAAATAAAATAAAATAAAAGAAAACTCGATAGTGGCTATTAGCTTTTAATTTATACAGACTATTCTGGAAGCAGGGCAAAGAAGTAGTCGCTGCTTACAGCGAATTTTTCTTTCCTCACACTTGACCCTGCAAGCTGAAGATAGCGCGTAAATTATGTGGAAGTGTCACAAATGTGGAAAGCCTGTCTACTTCGGTAAGCGATAGCTCTTGAAATACGAAACCAAAAGCTTGTAAACTCAAGAATGATTTGAGTGGTTATTAACACAAAATTCTATCCTATTAGCGGAGCGCAAACAATCGTTAGGCTACGATTGGCATCCAGAGTGTTTACGATGTGAGGAATGTGGCAAACGGCTGAATCCAGGCCAACATGCCGAGGTTTGTCTTTGTTCTCTTATAAAATTATATGTGTATTCATTCAGCACAACGTAATCTATTGTTCAGCATAAAGGAGTGCCTTACTGTCATGTGCCATGTTATGGTGCGCTCTTCGGACCGCAACTGTTCGGACATGGCACACGTGTGGAATCACATAAGAGCTATGGCGTAAAAGGAGCGCACCGCTCTTTCATTGGAAATGGTGGACCGGTTTTACCGCGAGATCACTTGGAAAGTAAACTTAAGGTAACACTTTTTCAATATGCAGCAACAAAACACAGCTAATTTTAAATGTTTTGTTAAAGGTTTACAACCAATTTTACGACAATAAGAGCATGGAAATACGAAGCCGCGAAGTAAATAATCGGCTAATAATGGAAGGTGCTTTGCGTGTATCTTGGGGCGTACACGGTGTGATACATCTAAAAGAGGACGACGATCAGCGTACTCTGGTTGTGCGTAAGCGGAATTCAAAGCGTGTTTCCAAAGCAACTGATGTAAGTTTATAAATTCCAATATTTTATTTTCGTATTTTTTTTTTTTTTTAAATTTGCATTATTTACAATATTAGGATAGCCCGTCGGATAAGGAGAACGACATAAGCGAGTCGCTGGAAGCGCCAACAACAGCAAGTGAGGTCGAAAATATGTCAACAGATATCTCGCTGTCAGAGAGCATGACATTCGATTCGAGTAGTTTGAACGAGTATCCTTTGACAGATTTACCCACTACGCCAGAAGAAGCTTCTGCCAACACGACTGGTGGTGCCGATGGTGCTGCAATGCCTTTATTAAATGGCACCAATGGGCGTGTAAACGATGATGATGAGTCTGTGTCCACAAGTACGCTATGTGGCACGGATACGACGATCACCACAGCATCCACAAGCTGTATGTCGGCAACGTTGCCTTCAAAGTTGGATAATTTGGAGAAGTTGGAATGGGACGAAATTGATGATTTGCTACAGGTACTGTGCAACTCGACTGATTCAAATATGTGTTTCACAAATTTATACATTTTTTTACAGGTTGAACGTCGTGTTAGCGAGAAGGATAAAATTTATGAAACGATGCCGGTGAAACTGCCGTCGTCACAAACGTCTTCCAGCGATAGCTCACCCACAAAAACGATTTCGGCACATAATCTCACCGAAAGCACGAATACCAACAGCGAAGTGCCATCACCAACGTCTTCTTCCACAACTACCACCAACAATAGTAATAGCAATAGTGAGAGTAGCAGTACTTCTTCCGACAATTTCGTCACCGCAACCTCGGCGACCATAAATACCAGCTCCACAACAGCGGATAATTTCGAGTCGTCCGATGATGCTACACTCAAACCGATGGATTTCGAGGAATTCAAACGCAGTGTTCATCTAGATTATGTCAGCGGTGCCAATTCGTTTCGTGAGCCGAATGAGGACTCACTGAAGCGCAACCAACCAATCGATCCGTCGCGCATAAACGATTCGCTCAAGTTCTACGGCGAAAGCCCAATGAGCAAGAGCTTCAATTGTGAGCATGCCTTGCGTTCCATCGATGCGAACTTAATTAACGATACGCTACATTTGAAGAGCGGCACTGCCAGTCCACATTCGATGCAACGCTTGTATGCATTGCAAAAGAGTGGCTCCGCCTCAATTGCAACGGGTGGCAACGCCAAAAATCTAACCACCTATCAGCACGGACACAACCACTTTGAAAAGGGCATAAATCGCTCCAAGTCAGGACCATCGTGTTTCGATTACTCGGACAGCGAAGATGACGACTCAACGCTGAAGCCACAGCAATCGGCCACCATGCGGCGTAGTGATGTGCCCCAACGGTATGTGAAGATCGAAATGGATTGCTATCCGAAGGATAACGACAAGGGTAGTGTTAGCGAGGCGGACTCCAGTCGCGCCGATGCACCCTCAATTACCGTGTCGAACAGTGGCAACGCCGCTGGCGATGAGTTGACGCAGACCGAGGAGATGTACACGGCAAGCAGGGGTAGCGGCGCAGTGCACAATGGTGGCGCTGGTGGAGATGATGATGACGATGATGCGGATCCACCGCTGCACGTAACCGAGGACGGTGTGGTGTTGCGTAGGCCGCCGCGCACCGGTGCCGCCGCCATCAAGCGCCGCAGTGGCAACAGAAGGTACGTGACTTTAATTTGCATTTTTGCAATAAAAATTATCATACTTTCTTTTTTGCAGATCGCGTACCAAATTGAAGCGCCGCTGTTCCATCAACGGTCACTTTTACAATCGTGAAACGTCGTTCTTCACGCCGCCCTACGGTTCGCAAATGTCCGTGTGGGTCACATCGTTGGTCACCACAACGGAGGTTATCAATTTGCTGTTGGAGAAATATAAGGTCGACAGTGCTGTGGAGAATTTCTCACTCTTCATTATACGGGATAATGGCGAACAGAAACGCTTGAAAGAGACTGATTATCCGTTGTTGACGCGCGTCATGATGGGACCGCATGAGGATGTGGCGCGTCTCTACCTGGTCGATGCCAAGAAAACGGACGAAATTAGGTTTGCACACACACATATTTATAACTATTTATCATTCTTTAATGTTCGAATATTTACAGCAATGAAGTGGCTCAGTTTATAAACCTCTCACTGCCGGAGTGCCGTGCAATTTTGGAACGCTACGATGATGAGTTGGAGCGCGAAGTGGCCAAAGTTAGAGAAAGGTAACAGTTAAAAGCACTTCTCAAAGCTTTCGTTAGTGAAAAACATATATTCTCGCTCTTGCAGATATGCCGAGTTGCGACGTCGTATCATCAGTCGCATGGAATCGCTGAAGGTGCATCTATAAATGTGCTCAAGTTTTGTGTATTTGCCTCTTTACTCTTTTACAGTACTTTTATTTACATTTTGTTTCAATTTCTATTGAAAACGTTGTCTCAAATAATCTTCTCACGCTAGTTGCATACACTCTTAAACTGTGTTGCAAACGCTCAAATATCATGAAAATAAGAAATTTACATAAATTTAGTATTAAAAAAGCACATATGCAGTAGAAAACGCATTTAAAGTTTCACAATGAGCACAAAACGTAGGGTTATTTTCGAAAGTGGACTTTTCGAAAATCAATATTCTCCGAAAAAGCAGTTTGAAAACATTCTGGCTTTCAAAAATTCACAAAACCTTTGTTTTCGTATACTAAAAATTTTCGAATAATTAATTTCGACAAATATCGATTTATGCTCGAAACGTAAATTTTTCGATTATTTAACTGCCAGCATCTAGATTCCACAATGATGGGATTATTAAATATTGTACTCGAAATGCTGGTGTTTCGAAGTCGAAAATTAATTTTCTAAAACGTTAACTTTTCGAAAAACAAAAATGTTCAAACATTTAACCATGTAGCAACAAATTTTTGAACCGGAAATTGTAATATTTGTAATGTCGAACAAGCTCGAAATGCTAGAATTTTCAAAAACCGATATTTGTTTAATTCCTTAATTTTCAAAAACAAAAAAGTTTTTTTTTTTAATAAAAAACTCTAAAATTTGCAATAACTCCTACATGTAAGTTATAAATGTTAGTGCTTCGAAATAGAAATTACCAAATACTTGGATTACAAATTTTCGTAAAACAAAAAATTTTGATTTTAAAAGATTCTTAGAATTTCACATTTTCGAAAAACAAAAATTCTTAAATTCCTTAATTTTTTTAAATTCAAAATAAAAAATGTGTGCTATAATTGTAGCAATTCGAATATGCTCGAAATTTTAATTTTTCGAAATTGAAAAATAAATAATTCTTGTAAAACAAAAAAAGGGAAAATGCAAATTTCTGACATTCTCGAAATGCTAGTATTTCCAAATTTTTTCAGTGATTGTTAAATATCCTATATTTTGAAGCAAATTCAAGAGTCGTAAATTCTCTAATTTTCAGGGACTCGAACATGTTGGAAATGTTACTGTTTCGAAATTTATAATTAAAACATTCGTAAAATGTCGAATTTTCGAAAGAGAAAAACTATTGAAACCAAATTTCAAATTGCGAATTTCAAAATTTTCAAACGTTCGGACAGGCTCAAAATGCTAATGTTCGAAATTTGAAAATTAATTCTTATAATTTATTTTTTTTCAAAAGCAATGATTGTTGAATCTCTTATTTTTAAAAAACAAATTCAGGAATCAGAAAATCTTAAATTTGCTATGAATCGAACATGTAATAAATGTTAGGGTTTCGATATAGAAATTATAAAATTTTTAGAATTTCAAGGTTTTCGAAAAGCAAAAACTATTGAAACCATTACTTTTCGGAAAAGTCTCAAGTCGCGAATTTAATTTTACCGTTCGGACATGCTCGAAATGCCTCTTTTCGAAATTGAATAATAAAGAATTCTCGGAATTTCGAATAACAAAAATTTTCGATTATCGAACGAAAATTTCCAATCGTGCCAACATGCGCGAAATGCTAGTGTTTCGAACTTAAATAATAAAGAATTTGAAGATTTTCGAAAAACAACATTTTTCGAATATCGAACAAAAAATTCCAATTCTTCAGACAGGCCCGAAATGCTAGTATTTCGAAATTGAAAGTAAAGAACTCTCAAAATTTCGAAAAAGAAATATTTTCGAAAACCAAGCTAATTTTAAAAATCAGAAATCTTGGGTGACAACTCCATCATACTAACGGAGAAACAGGTCTAGAATTCAACGCGTTTATTGTGCTCGAATTTTTTTTTTTTTTAGAGTGCGAACTACTTTTATTATAATTTTAAATTTCAACTTTTACTGTTGCGTTAAATGAAGTAAGGCTCCAGTGAATATGCAATAATGATGTCAATTGATAAAACATTTGTAGAGTAATTGCTGTCTAAATTGTGAAACTTTTTTAGAAATTCGAAAAAGAAACTTTCTATAATATATATAATATATAGATCGTATAAGCTTTTCAAGAAACATAACTCATAGAAATTATAATAACAACAACAAAAAAAAAAGCTGTCTTCGATTCGCCGATGCTTGAAGTATAGCGAATGGAACAAACAACTGGTATAAAATAAATGAACTGGTATAATCGCCAGAAGTTATAACACGACAATATTGTTTGTTCCTACATATGTAAATTCAGCAGTAAGTGTCGAATCGAAGACAGTCAAAATTTACATCTTAGGCACACAAGTATTTCAGCGAAATTATAATATAATTTAGTCGAAATTAGAAGTCATAAAGCAATCTCAAAATGTTCTAAGTATTCGTAAATTATTCCGACTTTCACCAGATCTTTTCTAACTACGCTAGCCTCGGCTGCAATCGTTTGCGTTAAAGTGCAAGTATTATTTTGGGAATTTGAATTTTTGCAAAAATGTTTATTGCATTTAAACAACAATAATATGTGTAGCTGTCACTAACACTAACAAATGCCATTTTTACTTCGATTGTAATCACTTCCATAAACATATCCTTATAAGCTAGGTACTTTGGTTTGTTTACTCGCAACCCAAGCGAATATTAATGATTAATTTATTAACCAAAAATTTTTTGTTTAGCTTTAAGTTACTAAAACAAATGTAATGCTCAATTACAACAACACATAATCAAAAATATTATAATTTTTTTGTATTATTATATTCCTATTATTTGTTTAACTTTTTT
>NW_017537334.1:267198-307902 GCF_001853355.1 Bactrocera latifrons
TAATTTTTAATTTTGTATTTTTTATTTTTTCCATTATTTTTTAACTACAATTTATATAATTAGCATAATTACGCAATAATTTTTCTTTATAGTATTAGTGAAAAAAAAACAACAACAAAAACAAATAAATGAACAAATGTTTGCAATAAAAACGAGAAAAATCAAATTAATGGCGTGAAGATCATTTTTACATTTACTCACCTATGTGTGCATAATGGCAAAGTGATAAGCAAATGTGAATAATGCAAGAAAAAATTGTATTTGAATTTAGCGCATAATCGGTGCATTTACATATATGGAAAGCAAGAAGAAATGTATTGAAATTAGGCACACACACACACACAAATAAAAACTTAATATAGCGGATTTTGAAATGTACTCATTACTATGTACTCACACATACATACATACATATATAAAAAGTAAATAGAAATTGTTAAAATGACAAATTACAAATTAAAACATACACACATACATATATGACAATGAAGTTGTTAAATGAACAAATTGAATGAATTGAGCGTTTTTAATAAAAAAAAAAACCACATGAAAAGCAATACCAAAAACATAACCGTTTCTTTAATTGTAGTTATTTTCGTAGTTTTACATAGCTCTATAACCTGAGCAGCGTATATTTAGTTTACCATGAGGTTTGTAACAGCCAAAAGGATGCGTGTGAAACACTATTAAGTTTGTTCGACCATCCGTATGTCTGCTTGCATACATTAGAACACGTCCCTCAGTCGTTTGCTCCCCAAGAAGCTGTGGATCTAGCTGCTAGACACATATTGGAGAATAAGCAGCTTCAAGACCTTCATATCTTCGGGGCCGGAATGTTTATTACTAGCTCAATTATAGCAGTCCTCCTACATAAAAGTCTAGTTAGGTTTTTAAAGGGGTGCTGAAGTGAAACTATGTTCGCTCGTTATGGAGGAAAGTCGAAATAATAAAGGGTGATCCATTTCGAGGTTTCCTACTTAAAAAAAAAAAAACTTCAAATATTATAATAAATTTACTATCATCCGAAAGAATATATTTTTGGCGTTTACTTTTTGAAGATTATCGTTTATCGTGGCTAATCGACCGGCCCTAAACGTTAAATTATTTGCTCAGCGAAGTGTTCTCTCAATAAATGATGCGAGCTGCGGCAAGAGTAGCCGCCTTGTTGAATCCAAATGTCGTCGAAATCACGAGTTTCAATTCCAGCCATCAAATAACCTGATAACCGACTTGTTGCTCTTTTCCTAAATGCGGCAATTTTACTTGCTTACATAATCATTGAGCCAGAAATGGACCTCATCGCTGAACAAAATTAGGCCCGAAAACTTTGGATTTTCTTGGAACTTTTTAAAGGCCCTTAGAGCGAAGCGAAGACTCTGGGGAAGGTCGAGCGGGCTTAGTTTATGCACAATTTGTATTTTGTACACTTTCAATTTAGCCAAGTCGGTTCATGCGTCAGTCCAAGTAGCTGCGAACAGCGTCGAATCGACTCTCCACGGCCTGCTATATTTTCTTCACTGCGTTGTGGACTCAAGATGGGTGATGCGAATAGCACGATTATGTTGACTACGAGTTGAGCCAAGTATGATAAACACAATTCTTTACAGGCCCTGAAAGTTCCTATTAAAAAGTTTAACGATTTGTAAACGTAGTTCAGGCATAAGTCTTTCCGTGATGAAATGAACAATAATAGTGAAAAAAATAACATGACAGCTTGACACGACTCACGACAAAAAAGCTTATTGAAAAAAGTACTTCTAATGGGATCACCCGTTATAGGGGCTCTAAAATCAATAAAGTCTCTTAGGGTTTCGTTAAAGATAGTGAAGGAGTGGCTTCAATATCATTTTTCAAGATAAACCTGTAGTGAGATTCAAGACATAGTGGTATTCCTGATAACTAGTAGTAGTGCTAAAAGGTCACTGCCAAATTGGAAGACTTGGAACACGATATAATGACTATTGTAGAAGTTTTCAGGAGGTAGAAGGGTATAAACATAATCGCAACCACCAGTCGAAGGTTTCTTGACAATATTTCGGAGGTTGTACATATATATATATACAACTTTTTATACTACTGAAGTTCATCAGAGGCACGAGGTAGTTCAAAGAAGAGGCAATAGAGTGAGGGAATATTAGCCCCGATGGTTTCACAATTAGCCTTCTAAAGGCATAAGTATGTCAGCATACAGCTAATCCTGCTACCTACCTGCTATATAAACTGAATCATCAACATCAGGTCCTTGTATGGAAAACTTTTATATTTGACGACAAGTCGGATATAAGGTGACATTTGAATTTAAACTGCGCGCGTCGAAGGATTTGGAGAATTTATTTTTTTCACATTTATGTCAAATTTCATGTCAAAATATTCATTAGTGATACGTGTCGTTTTGTGAGCTGCTAAAAGCGAGTTTTTGGTTTTTTGCGATGTCGAAATTTGTTGAGCAAAGAATTTGCATTAAATTTTGTTTACGGAATCAATTTTCTGCTGCGGATACGTTGAGGATGGTGCAGAAAGCCTTTGGTGATGAGGCTATGTCTAAAAAAAAATGTTTACGAGTGGTATAGTGAGTTTCAAGCCGGCCGTGAACGTGTCGAAGACGAAGCGCGTGCAGGGCGACCATCAACCTCAATCGACTAAGCTCACGTTCAACAAATCAAAGATCTGGTGTTGAAAACCCGTCGATTAATAATTAGAGATCTTGCCGATAAAGTTGGCATATCGAAAGCATCAGCCAATACAATTTTGAAGGATGTTTTGGGCCTCAAGCGCGTCAAATCTCGACTGGTACCGAAAACATTGAATATTTTGGAAAAAAGGCGTCGCGTTGAAGTGTGTGAAACGATGCTTTTCGACTACCAGGGCGTCATGAAACGCATTATAACTGGCGATGAGGCTTGGTTCTATGCTTACGACCTCGAAACAACCGATCAATCGAGCGAATATCGTGCCAAAAGAGAGCCGAGACCAAAAAAATCGCGCCAAAGTCGCTAAAAAATCAAGGTCATGTAGACTTCGAAGTTTCCTTCGATTATCGTTTTGTTGAGCATTATGAATTCCTTCCAACCGGTCAAACAGTCAACAAGGAATATTATTTGAACGTTATGCGTCATTTGCGTAACGCTATCCTCCTAAAAAGGCCGGAATTGTGGAAAGACAATTCTTGGTTTTTACACCACGAYARYGCACCATCCCATACTGCCCTCGTAATTCGTGATCATTTCGCCAAAAACTCAACCCATATCGTTCCGCAACCACCGTATTCACATGATCTGGCGCCGTGCGACTTCTGGCTATTCACCAAGCTCAAAAGACCGCTCCGCGGACACCGATTTTATACGATAGGGGAGATTCAAGCCGCAGCGAAGATGGAACTGAAGGCCATCCCGGAAAGTGACTACAACCAATGTTTCAAAGATTCGAAAATCCGTTGGCATAAGTGCATTGCATCGGGAGGGGATTTCTTTGAAGGGGATGTATTAGATTTGGAAGAATAAATAAAGAATTTTCAAAATAAATACAATGTCACCTTATTTTTGGGCACAGTATACGTTTGGAGGTTTGGTAAAATACCTACATATAGTATGTCTAATTAGGACCATTATTAGAAAAAACAAAACACTTTTAAATATCTTTTGGAATTTGTGCCGATTTCAAATTAATCGTTTTTGTATATCCTTTACCAAGGGTATGACCGAACGACCAAGCTAACCAATATGTTCAGATTTGAAAACAGTTTGTAGGTTAGGTTAAACTAGTAGGCAATAAGCCACGCATAGACCTGTTTTGGTCCTTTGCGATACCAGTTGGAGTTCATATCCTAAGTCGATGAGATGTAGTCAGATGTAGATTTTAACGGACTCTGCAAACTCACTATCGGTACCTCCTCGAGTGTATCGCACCGTGGGGAACCCACAGTCTTACAGCGTAGTCTTGCAATGCGGGACAAATGCACAAAAAATGCTCCTCTGTTTCCTGAGGACCTACACCACTCTCGGTGTATGTTGTGTAGTTTTATGACTTTAGCCCAGCTACCACGTTACCCGATGCAATCCATGGTTCCTGGACTAAAGCTACGTCATGCCGCCATTATCTAAATTGAGAAGAAGTTCGCAGAGGCGATCTTACTTTTATGGAGGTTTACTAGGAGTACTATCAGCTCTTGGTTCTAAACCATTAGATCGCTGACTGAGTTCTTTCTCCACCTCCTGTTGGACAAGTGAAGTAGCCATGATCTATTCTGTGCCCAGATCCATTTCAACCTCACTCGTCTCCAACGAAATTTTGTTGCCAGATACTACGGCGGTCTAACACCTTCAGCTTCACGCATTCTCACAAGATTGGACCGCTTCTCTCACCCATGTTAACGTCGGCTCGTCGTTATATTTTAAAATTGTGACACCGTTAAGCCATCCTGCTCCGTCGAATGACGGCATGGGTGCGCTCTGTTCGGCGTCCGTTCTGGAGAAGAACGTCTCCCACCGACATTTGGACTGATAGCCCACTTCGCTTCGTTGTCCTCCATGATGACTTTTAGAATCGGGGGTCTCTACCCCTAGCGTTTGCCCACCCTACACCCCCGCGGATACAGCTAAGATGATTTTATGGAAACAGTTATTTTGAATGGTAACAAAAAATGCACGTCAAGAGACACCTAGCATATGAGGTTCTATCTAGCGTATTGTGTGAAAGATTAAATCCCACTGCCAACAAACTGTTTGGACCTTATCAGTTTGGTTTTAGGCCTGGAAACCAACATCCGACCAGATATTCCCCATGCGCCAAATCTTGGGAAAGACCCGGGAAAAGAGGATGGACACATACCTGCTCTTCATCGATTTTAATGCTGTTTTTGACAGCACGAAAAGGAGCTGCCTTTATGCCGCTATGTATGAATTTGGTATCCCCGCAAAATTAATACGGCTGTGTAAACTGACATTGAGTTATACCAAAAGTTCCGTCAGGACTGAGAAAGACCTCTCCGAGTCGTTCGATACCAAACGGGGTTTTAGATAATTCTACTCCTTTCGTGCGACTTCTTTAAAAAATACATATAGACAAGGTGTAATCTTCTATAAGTGTGTACATACAACTGCTGGCCGATGACATCCATATCATTGGCCATAACAACCGCACCGAGGGCAAGTCGATATATCTCCTGTCATTAAACAAATAATTGTCGTACTCGCAACTAGGCTCCCACATCACTGTTGACAGAAATTGTTGTGATTTACGTGACGGACTTACCTAACGGTGTTTTCCTTGAAGCACATAGATCAATACAATGCGTAGATCAGCGCCCCAAATTATAAATGCATTTTGCACGTATTTTTGGTTCGAATTGGTTTAGGTGGTTAGGACCATCTTTGCCATTTTGGTGGGGTATGAGGCCGATCTAAAACTCGTACTTTGGGTCCGGCACCTGGCCGCAGTGCGACTCCGCATTGGGTTTTTCAACCCTACCTGCCTTTAGGTTTCAACCACAGCCACCACGAATCTCCACAAAGGGCCGAACCCAATGAGCAGATTGGAGTAAACTCCAAGGGCTAACTGCTCCCCGTGGTAGCAGGTTAAATTCTCTGGTAAAACCTTGTAGCTTTTGCTGTTACCAGTTGAGCGCCCACATCTCAATGACTGGTGACATTTGTCGCTTGAACGTCAAATGCCTTTATATTAGGAATTTTATATAAAGTCTATAATATCATTTCAAGCTGAATATTATAGCACTATTTCTGACATAGACTGTGCTGAAATTTCAAGGCATGCCCAGAAAAAAAGCCATTGTGCATATGGATTTTAGTCGCCGCTTACCACGGGTAAATTCTAACCCCTGTCCGCGGAGGAAATCGTTGTTGACAGTCATAACTTTGAAAGCCACAGATAATTTCGTTCATCTTGGAAACCAGTATTAACAGCAACAACAGTGCTAGCCTAGAAGTCACCTACGATGACAACAACTGATGAGTCGACGTTACGACTTTTCGAGGAAACGTTCTGGATAAGTTTTATGAGATATACGACGGCATTGACATAGTTCGGCGAATTTAAAAAAAGCAGCTATGCTGGCTAGATCATGTGGTCCGAAGGGACGAAAACACTCCAGTTTTAAAAGTATTCGACGCAGTACTCGCCGGAGAAAGCAGAGGAAGCAGAAAACCTCAACCCTGTTGGAAAGACTGAGTAGAGAAGTATCTGGCTACATTTGGAAGCTCCAATTGGCGCCACATAGCAAAAAGGAGAAACGAATAGCGCGCTGTTGTTAACTCGGCCATAACTGCATAAACGGTGTCTTTGCCAATAAAGAAAGATAAGAGCATTTCATCTCGGCGATGAATCCAGAGCGCAGAATTAATAAAAATCGCAAGCGCAGAATATACGTATTTCTTAAATACATTTCTGACATTAATGAATTAATGATTTGAAATTTCAAGCTACATGCCGGAGCATACGATTTGAAAATAACTACGGTTACGTGCTTACGCGGTAACGCTGCGACATAACGCAGCATTAACGACGAGCACCAAGCAAAAGCACCGAAATAGCAGAGCAAACTGGAACATTACAAGTGCTGTAGCTATTGTTTTTTTATGCACATATCCGAATTCAACGTGCTCGATGAAATCGAAAGACGCAGTGAAAAGCATTCGACTAAAAATGAAAAATCGTGCCAGCGCCAAATGCGTGCGACCAGCAGCGACGATGGTGGCTATGATGTCAGCGCGGCTCGATGACTTAGCGCGTGAGTGCTGCGTCATATCGGCAGGGTATCTATCTACAAGCGCAATGAAGCCAACAAAATGGCTATCCAGCCAGTCGGTCTGGCAGCAAAGCGGCCGCGTTTATACTACAAAATTTCGCCGCTGGGCTACGCGTAAGTTTGTTGGGACAAGCCAAAGCCTGCGCTGATGACTCCGCGGTCGTGCGTTGAATTGCCATGGCAGTCATGTGTGTTGGGGCAGTAGGAAAGGAGTCTGGAGCAGTGTGACAAAGCGATATGACTTGCTTGAGAGTTTAACACAACAGAGCTTTGCCCCGTTGACTGGCTGGCTGGCTGCTTGACAACTCATTCCGTCATTAATGCACTGGCATGCCGATAAAACGTGTTCGATGGCCAAAAATTTCGTAAAATTGCCGAAAAATTCTAAATGGCACATTTCCCATTGCCAACGAGCACGAGGCCAACAACAACAACAGCACCGGCATATCTCTTCTGGCATGCAGCACACACTCACTGCAGTGACAGTAGGTGGAGACGGCATTCGGCTTGAGGACAATGGCAATCATGCTTGACTCATCATTGTGATGCCTGGGTGGCTGGCTCTGCCGGCTGATTGCTGGCTGCCTGTCGCAAAGCTTCGGCGCGGTGAAGTGTGCGATTCAATGATGCGCGCACAAATTTCGTTTTACGCTGTTGTTATTGGGCTCGCTGTTGTAGTTGATTTGCATACCCGCCACCCAAAAATCCGAGCCCCAACACGCACTCTATTACTCACACAGCAGCAGCCGTCCCTGCATCGCGCGCCCGCTCGTCTCAATCGAATCACCGCAGGCGAGTATTAAGATGTGTCGGCGTCACTGTCGCCTTTCGCTCCGTTAATGTTGACACAAAAGCCAAGTCAGTGGCTGGGATTTTCCTTTGACATGATTGCTGCGTCTAAGTAGCGACTGCTGCCCGGCAAAGGCCTAGCAGTTGTGTTGATAGCGCGGGTTCAGAGAGCGTGTTTAAAAGAGAATTGAATATTTGCCACGGTTCAGCAGCGGTGACCAGCTAATACTTAGGTGAAAGACTTTTGCTTTTTGACTTGTGCTCATTTAACGGTGCCTCAATTTGCATGGCATTACGGACGGACAATGTGTCGTCGTTGGCTTAGCGCACATCGATGCTATCTGTTCGGCGCAGTCGGTGCTGCAGGCGGCGGAGTAGCGACTATGCGGCGCTGCTCGCAACCAAATACAATATGCGTTCGTTTTTTATTCTTTTCGCTTCTTTTTTGGAGGAGTGCACGCAAAGTGAAAATCGATTTTGGTTGCGCCTTCTAAATCGGTATTGTGAGGCGTGTGCTTGTGTGCGTCCATCTAGTGGTATGTTGTTTTGTTTAGTTGTTGTTTTGACATTTCCTCGGGCGCTGGGGGTTAAATGTGCTAAAATGTCCTCTATCTATGTTCGGTTGGTTAAGACAGGAGGGTTGGTAGTTCGTGGTATAAGAGCAGAGAAATTGTGAGCATATTTGGGAAAATGTTGAAGCATGCGCAATTTAGCGTAGGCCTAGCAACTTATAGCTTACACTGAGAAAACGCCAGTAAATTAAAATAGTGCTTCATGAGACTACAGTTTGTTGTCTTATTGCCAAAATAGCGGTGGGAGGTCGGTGATGAAACAATTGTTGGGCCGTTTCGACGTCTTTTTCACAAACCCACATTTCCTAACCTCAGATGTTTTTGATAAATATACATAGAGTTATCAGCTTCGCTTTGGTGATCTCTATTCGACGCCATTTTTGTAAAACATTCCCGTCTTATGGTACGAGTCCAGAATTGATTCTCTTCATACTCAAAACATTAACCTAAATGTGTTGAGTCGAGCCATAAAAGATTCAAGCTTTTCACTCTTCATGGTTTCGAAAACTTAGCAGGACGGTTGTTGATCTGGTCACAAATCACATCGTAATGGCATCACAAGCGAGCAGTATGGGCCTTACTAACGATGACATATGTTGGCTCGTAATTAGGGCCGAATTTTACAAATCGATTTCTTGTTGACAGTTTGGCCGGTCGAAGAAGTAGACATAAGAGAGACGCTGGAACAACTCCTGTGTTTTTGAGCGATCTTAACTACAACTTGGCTGGGATATCCAGGGGCGTCTTAATACAAGGAATTGGAGGAACTATTATAATTAAATATCAAGTCTCTATTAAACTTCGTAAAAAGCGTTGACGTATTGCACGACTTAAACTGCAGCTCGTATTAATCACAAACCTACATCGGGTTCTACAAAAGACCTGTATGTTTATGTATAGTGTGAAAGTCAGCTAGTGTAACTTGAAAACATTTTAAAAACACAAAAATGCCAAAAAGTGAATTAAATCTCATTATGGGATTCTGAATTTATACTTCAAAATCTATGTCGTCTCCCTCCTCCCTCAAAGTATAACCTTGGTCCCAATTTACTTGTGCCAATGTTTATTCCACACCTCGAAACAGTTTTTAAAGTCATTTTTCGGAATTGCCTTCCATGCTCCTAGCGATTCACGTTTAATGTCTTCCATTGAGTTTCCCCGGAGCACATGTTTGAGTTTACTGAAGAGCCAGAAATTACACAGAGCTAAATCCGGCGTATTCGGTAGTTGCAACACGATTTTGGCTAAAAATTTGGCAAAAAACTCATAGAGAATCAATGCAATATGCGACGGTTCTTTATCGTGCAAACCCAAAAGTTGTTGGGTCATAATTCGAGCCGTATTTTACAAATAGATTCCTTGTTGACAGTTTGGCTGGTCGGCAGGAATTTGGAGTGCACCACACCTCGATAATTGAAGAAAACTGTGAACATAATTTTGATTCTTGACCTGCTTTGTCGTGGTTTTTTGGCTTCGGCTCACCTTTGCCACGATATTCGGCTAATTGAACGTCTATTTCCGGGTCGTAAGCATATATTACAGTATCATCGGTAGTAATAATACGTTTCATGAGATCCTGGTAGTCGGAAAACTTTGTTTTACAGCCGTTAACGCGATATTGTTTTTCGAAAAAATTTACTGATTTCGAAACCAATCGATTTTTAGAATCATTTTCACTGATCCTTCCGACATTGCAACAATGTCAGTAAGATTCCGGACTGTTAGTCATCGATCCTCAAGCACCAATTCCACTACTTTATTGTATGTTGGTACCGAAGGCTTTTTCCAACATTCTGAACGTTTCGGCAACAGAAATTTGATTCCGGACACAAGGCTTAATCGAACTTTTTTGTTGAAAAATTTCATTCAACGTAAAAATCGTTGAATACACTTGATGTACTTACATTATAACTAGCATTTGCCTAACTTTCCAACCGACCACTTTTTACGATTTATTGACTATTTAAAATAGTGCTCTCAGCATTTTCGAAGAGTTGGCACGCTTTCACTCACGCCGCATGCGTCGCACAGCTAACCGAGATTCGCTTGAACCACCAAATAAGCGACTTGACAAAAGAATTCCGTGCATTCCAATAGGGACAAGTCCATGCAGTCAGTTTACATTCGGACGCGGCGGTGGCTAAAAGTGTTGCAAATTGTCAAGCGGATGAAAAAGGACTTTGCTTTCAATTAAATAGCAGCACATAGCAGAGCATAGTAGACCATAGCAGAGACCAACTTAGTGCTCAGTGTATACATACATACATATGTATGTACATTGCGTATGTGCGCTTATATGCTTGTGTTTAAAGTGTTAGTAGTGTAAAACAATAACAACAAGCTAATAGCGAAGAAGGCAGCGCAAATGCACAGTTATACGCACATATGTATGCTGTTACATAGTTGCACATATATACAAACATTCATATATACAAACATATGCGCAGACATAAATGAGATTTAATTTGTACAACTATTTGCCGTTACTGTAACTGTGACTGCACGAATGCGTTGGCGAATGCGGGTGGAGAGCCAAAATTCGAAGATGAGCACCATTTTTGCTCGTCCCTTGCGCACGCATTCACAGCAGCTGCAGTGACAGTTGTACGCTTGTTTGTGTGTGTGTATGCTTGTGCGAATATATATATGTGTATGTGTTGCTATGTTTTTGCTGCCTTGCCTTCGCAGACAATAACAAATGTGAATGAAAAATTTCAAAGCAAAAATTTTATGGAAAATACAACACTCGCAAGCGTTATACTTATACGCAACAACAATAAAAAACAAAATAAAATAAATTATCATTTAATCAAAATACGAATTCTTGCAGTGTAAGCTCGTAATTTGCGTGCTACAAAGGAAACGGAAATTGCAAACGTAAATTACACAGGTCATTAAAGCGTTTTTCAGCGAACGAACGACGGCAAAGCAAACGCAGAAAAATAAGCGAAAACACACATTACACGAATATACTAAACAACATATAAAAGCGACCGAAAAATAACCGAAACAATAAAAGTCTTGAGTGCAACTGTTACGTCTATTACGCTTTACGTATCGTTGTTGTTGTTATTGTGAAAAGTTAAAAAAAACTAGAGAAAAAAGCAGAAAAATGAGGTGTTTACTTTTGATTGCCAGCATTTGTCTGGTGTTGATGTCATCCGGTCTGAGTGGCGCTGAGGCCAAGAAGAAGAAATACGTTGGCGAAAATGGTGGCGATTTCGAGTTTATCGATGAGGTAAGTGCGGCAGGAAACGAAAGCGAAGTGTGAGTTGCAGTAAAAGAAGAAAGCAAAAAAAAAAATAAATAAAATTCTAATACAGAGGGCGGCTACAACGGCATTGAGGCAGCAATAGTAACAGATATAAGCAGTAAATGTTGCAAACACATAATAAATGTATATAAACGTATATAATACATAGCTATGCAACACATTTACAACATGCAAATGACAACTAATTAGCGCGACAGCAAGTTACAAACGTCTGCAACGCTACGAACTGAGTGTGCTACATTGCGTATGAGTAACCTGAACTGCCTTGCTTTGACAAGTCAATCAACACACATACATATAAACATGGTGAAGTACACAAGGCACACATCTCCAGTCGACAAATGAAGCCAAACTGCATTAACGTGTGGTCACTTCTCGCCCTACACCATTTGCCGTTACCCCACATGCGTCGTGTGTTGGCCATAAGCCACCCACCCACACACCTGCCAGCTACTTTCTTATACGTCTCTGTATAGCAGCGCCAATCTACTGTTTTTCTTATTAGCATTTTTTCTTGGATTCTTCTTTCTCCTTTTTTTCAATTTCCTTTTTCACCTTTACGCTTCACTAGGCGCCTTTTGTCTGTGTCTGCTTTTGCCAATTACTCGCCCAAATCCGATTTGTTGTCGGCGTCGTGTGTGGTGTGTCTGTTATTGCGTTGCGTTGTGCTTTTTATTGTTGCTTCTCTGGTATTAAGCGCGCTCTGCTAATTCACACCCATAGCTCATCTACGGCATCAAAAACACAATTTTGTAACAACAAACAAACGTGTCTTTTTGTTTTTTTAGGGTGTGGATTTCTTGGGAGCATATAGTTTGAGTTCTTATGATATAATCATTTCGAGCGATTTTCAATGTGCTGATAGTCTAAGAAAATACTTTCTTAATATGTTTAAAGCGATCATATTCCATCATTTTGTATTCGTGGGAGAGCAGACGAATGATGAGGCCTCTCGAAGACATTTTATTGTATGATGGAAATAATTTTTCTAAATTGTTTAGCTTGAGTTTTCTTATAGTGAGCTCATAATTCGATTTAAAAATCTCTCTCCGCGATCAACACTCTCCAGTTTAGTCAAATATGTTTACCATGGCGATCTTCTTCCTAATAATTGGTAGTCACAAATGTCAGTCGATCATGTTTATACCCGTAATTCCAATTGCTCTGAACTAAGTTTAAAATTTGTTAGTGAAAAATCTTTGTTGAGGCAACTTGAACTATAACTTTGATGGTAAGGTTTCATAATGCGAAATTTCGAGTAGTTTTTTCTTGATAATAATGCGCCCTTTTGTCCGAAGTAGGTAAAATCAGCGTAACCGGGCCTTCATTTACCTATATAAAAATTTTCGAGCTCCGATTGCCGTAATACGGTTAACTTTTTTCAATTTGAAAAAATATCCATTATTTTTAATTCGATGTCGATTATTCTTCATTTTTGATAAAAATAATTATGTTTTTTTCCTCTAAATATTTTATTGTTATTTATTGTTATTGCAAATTTGCATGTAAAATATAATGTTTGCCAAATTTAAAAATATTAATTATTTTTAATTCGATTTCGATTATTCTTCATGTTCGCAAAAAATAACGATATTTTTTTCTACTCAGAATACTTTATTTACCATTTTTAAAAATGTTTATTTACTATTTCTTTCAAATAAAATTTTGTCAAATTTAACTTTTCCCAATTTTAAAAATAATGATAATTTTCAATTTGATTTCGATAAAAATAGTGATGTGTTTTCTACTCAGAATATTTTATTTACCATTTTTAAAAATATTGACTTACTATGTTTTACCAATTTCGATTTTTGATTATTTTTCAAACTTTCGACTTTATTAGTCAAAATATTTAATCTGTTAAGGTAGATTTTTATTTAAAAGTTAACTTTGTCCATTTTTAAAATATCGATTATTCGCTATTTCATCAAAAATAACGTGGTTTTTTCTAGTCAGAATATTCTATTTAAAATTTTTTTTAAATATTATCAAAAATCGAAATTGGAAATTTGAATTGCTATCTTTTTCAAATTCAAATTTCCAATTTCGATTTTTGATTAAGCTTCATTTTCGATAAAAATAACAATGATTTTTTTTGTCAAAATATTTTATATGTCATAGTAAATTTTTATGTAAAAATTAACATTTCTCCAATTTTAAAAATATCGTATATTATTAATTCGATTTCGATTATCCTCATTTCGACACAAATAGCGTTTTTTACTCAGCTTATTCTACTTACCATTTTCAAAAATATTGACATACTATCTTTCTTCAATTTCGATTTTTTATTATTTTTTATATTGATAAATAATGCTATAACTTTTCGTATCTTTTCTCATAACATTTCATCTGTTGCTGCAAATATTCATGTAAAAATTTATATTTCACAATTTTAATATCCGATAATATTAAATTCGGTTTCGATTATACGCCATTTCGATAAAATTAACGATGCCATTTAACTCAGAATATTATATTTCCCATTTCCTTTTCCCTATTTTGATTTTCACTCACTCATACAATTCATATGTTCAATTTAACGTTTCTTAATTTAAAAGTATCGATTATTTTTCTTTTTTTGGATTTCATTTATTCACAATTTTGATAAATTTAAGAATTTTTTTGGTTAGACAATTCTAATTTTTATACTTAATTTTGAGAATAAGTTAAGATATAATTAAAATATATCCATAGGTTCTAGTAATATCGAATAATTTTATTATTATTAAGAATGTATTTATACATTATAATACTTAAAAAATTTTAATATAAAACTGACCGCTTCTTAATTTAAAATTATCTATTATTTTTTTCAATTTCGATTATACTTCATTTCAACAAAAATAATGATTTTTTTGGTTTGATAATTCTAATTTTCATATTAAAGTTTAGGAAAAGTTAAAATTTAATTATAATATATCGATAACTTTTGGTAATATCGATTAATTTCACTTTCATTAAAAATTTACTTTAATATTATAGTAACAAATAAAATTTTTATATACAATTTAACATTTCTTTGTTTAAAAATATCGATTGTTTTTTATTCGATTTCGGTTTGGAAATTTCGATAAAACTTACGAATTTTTCGTTAAGACAATTATAATTTTTATACTGTTTTTTAGAAAAAAAGTTAAGATATCATTATAATATCTATATCGATAAGGTTTAATAATAATATGTAACCGATTTTTGCAATTTCCGAGCAATTCTTTCGGATTGGATAACCATAGCATATAAGTAGCTGCCATACCATATCAGTTATATTAAAATCAGATTATTGTATAAAAAAACTTTTAAGTTGTGAAGGGTTCTAATCTTTGTTACAAATCAAGTTAACGTTTTTTTTGTTTTAGATTAAATCCGGTAATTTCTATTTTGAAAATTGTCATCTCTAATTGCCTCATTGCTTTAGAATTCAAATAATTTATCTGACTAGTTACTTCTTAATTCATTGCATGAAATTTGTTCCGAAATTCTGGGAAAAATGTCATTAATAAAAAACTTTCTAACAAAATGCCAATAAAAACCACATACTCTACGTACATACATGCATATGCTTTCAATTCATATGTATATACATATGTATATGCATATATATATATATACTGTTTTTTGTATTCCTGGAAGGACGTGTCTATCTCGTGTTGCAGCTACTTTTGGCTGAGCGCTTGGTCAACGGTCACTTAGTTCGGCCAGGTGTCGATTGCTTTAATGCGGGCATTAGAGTGGTAGAGTGGCTTTTTCCAGAGCTATCTGCAATCATATATGCATACACACAAACATACATACATGCACACGTTAAGATAAGCAGACAACACGTCAGTGACCATTGTGTGGGCAAAACAACAAACTTTCTCAAGTCAGACGTTAATGATAAAGTTGTTTCTGTTGGTTATGCTCAGCTAGAAGTATTCCACGTAGCTATTTTGTGCATACGTGTGTGCAAGCATAGGCAACATTCCACTTCATTCACACTTTAATTTGAACACAGGTACTTACAAGTGGCGCATTATATTCACCCCTAGCGCTGGTCTGCTCGAAAGTTCTCTGGGCGCGCAAGCAGTTCTTCAGCAGTTAGGTGAGCTAATAGCCACGAGTCATATATACACTTACAAACACATCTCCGCTTACACAGGCTGCGTTTAGTTCTTCTGCGCCACACAACGGAAATCGACAAACGAAAAAATCAATAACATTCGGTCGCCTCGCAGATATACACTCACATATGCACATGCATATATACATATACACATATAAAAATACATATATTAACACACACATGCTCACATGTGTAAGCTGTGTGAAATCAGTTTCTCTGACGCTGCTGGCATGACTGTTGTCAGGTATCCAACTGAGTAAGCAATCTGTGCACGTGGCTCTCGAAGAAGGGGGCATATATTTGTAGAGTTGGCGGTTGTGGTGTAGTGTGAAAATAGTTAAGGGATGGCTATGGAGAATGACGGATTAAGCAAGTAGCTGTGGAAGCACACATTTATCTGAGCTAAGCGACTAAGAATCATCAACGCTCGGCTCGTTTTTATTGCAGATATTCTTGTCGTTGTATGTACGGCTGATATAATGCTGATTTTAGCTTTGTTGTTACTATACTTTTTGTGGTTTTTTTGTAAAGTTAGGCTGGTAAATGCGTTAGTGGTTTGCTGATTTCATTGTTTTGGAAGAAGTTGAAAAGTAATGGTTATAGAAACAAAAGCTTATATTATATGTATGATATCTATGTAAATATGTGTCTATATTTAATAAATTTTTAAATTAAATTTTAAAATTAAAAAAAATATTTTGATAGAAATCGAGGCAATAAATATTTTGATAACGAAAGTTATATAAAAATACTATATATTATTCTTTTTGATGCTATTAAAATTATGCAACGAGCTTTAGTAAACTTTGGCTTTTATTTTACACTTTTGATAATCACCAAAGTATACTTAATTTATATAAATAATTTATAGTAAACTCAGGTAAAATGAAAATTAGGTGCGATTCTGCAAGACTGAAGTAATAAAAATTAAATGTTGCCTACCATTAGGCGCTTAATTCACATTTTTTTTCATTTCCAGAGGAAGCTAACGTTCCTTATAGGTTCAACAAATACTTAAGCTATCTCTCTATAAACATTGTACTCAAGTTCTTTATGCTGCGATGTTGAATTAAATGAAATCGGTCAATCACTACGTCCCTTTCCGTTTAAATATGTATTGTTTATCAACGCGTGACAACCCCTATTTTTGGTTTATTTAAAGAACTTACAGTGGATAATATAGACATTGATAAACATTTCAAGACAATTTTAGCAAAAATGTGGGTTTTTGGCGAATGGCCACTGTAGAATTTTCAATTTTTTTTTTTTTTTAATTATTTCAACATTGCTTATACATAGGTTGCCTTTTATATTTCCACTTTAAAGAACAAACAAAAAAATTAATCTTCAAAGATCACTGTAATGTGTTTCTATATATTCTCCTTTAAGATCTTTATACATTTGGACCTTTGTCACTCCATTGAGATATCTGAAAAACATGCATTCTGAACACATCCATTGAACACATCTCTGACGAGAAACCAATCGGTACCAAGTCAATATTGTATGGTGGATTACTCATCAAATTGATGTTTTGAGTACTCGATATTGCAGTTGTTTCAGTAAATGTGTGAGAGTCTCATGGTGATCTGGCAATATTAGTTTGTGTACAATTTCAATAGTTTTTTAAGGAAAAACTTAACGATCTTCATGAAATCCGCCTTGGAGTGATCTACGACCTTGATTGAATTCACCATATCATCTATAAACATCGATCCTTTGATCGCGATACATATTTTAAGTTACTGTAAGTAACACAAATAGCGGTCGTATGCCAAAACATTCCACATCAAAATGGCTAACTTGCACCACAATCATCATAACTGAGGTTAGGTGGAAAATTATTACAATTACAGCATCTAATTTACATTCCTTGCAATTAACCGCAATTCTGAAATTCTGGTTTTCCTAAATCCCCTTGCAGATGCAATCACAGTTCCCTTCCGTTCATAAATTGCTTCTCAATTTTTATTTGAACTTTTGCATAAATCCCACTTTTAGTCGTCTCGCCACAACGAAGATATTCGTTCAACTGGAAGCGATTTTTATTTTTCTTTGCCTTCACATTTCTATATTCTTCCATTTTGTTTACCTTTGCTGCCGTTCCCATTTCTTTGTGTAATTATGCTCTGCGAATGCTTGGCCTCAACTAAATTGCTATATGCACTCAGGGGTGCCTTTAGTATGCGGATGTACATATATATGTGTGTGTGTGTGCGTGTACGCCTACAAACCGCATATAAATTCTCTTTACTTCGACCATCGACCAAACCTAACAAATGCTATTGTAACCGTCACCCTCCACTAAATATTCTCTAATAGAATTTATGGTATTCATGTATGCCCTTAGTAGCTACCCGCGAGGAAATTTTTGAGAGTAGAAAGAAATTTGATATCAAAGAAATACCTTTTCTCGCTGAGTAGTAGAGAATGTGTTATAATTTTACATTAGAAAAAAAAAGACAAGGATGTGCAAACCTTCAAAATCCGTCCCGAAACTGAAACGCATGTAGCCCCTTAAGTGCCTCGAGTGAAATACACAACATTCAGCCTTTTTGGCCTCGGATCCAGAGTCGTGTTTTTATGTGATTGAATTTTTTGATATTCTGATCAACTGTGTGAAAACTTACATTATTATGCCTTGCAAATTCAATCATGATTGTGACATAAATAGTTTTTGGACTATATAATACTATAGTATAATAGGCTGTATTGTAAAGAGTTTCAAGGGATGTAGCAGCAACTGGTTCAAGGATTGCTGTCTAATTGTCTTAGGAACTACTCCATTTGGGTTTGAAACGAGCTTTTGCGTATGGGATTATTATAAATTCCAATCGACTCTATAGATCTGCCCCTCGTCTGTCTGTTTGTGAAATGAAATTTGGTATCATGAGCTCTTTTCTCTACAAAAAGTTTCTCATTTATCGGAACCAGCGATATCGGACCTATATAGAATATAGCTGCCGTACAAACTGAACAAACTAAGACAAAAAACTCTTTGTGTCGAGAACCTTTTTATTTGACAAGACATATTCACGAACTTTGACATGGATTATTTTTCAATAGAAAGCTACAATCGCCGACTTTATTTTGACATGGATTATTTTTCAATAGAAAGCTACAATCGCCGAATTTAATGTTCAAAACGGACGTCTGTAGCTTATAGTTACCATACAAACTTATCTATAAAAATCAAGGTCTTCTATGGCATAGACACTAGAGTTATTTTAGGATTGTCATTTAGATTCTCTTTTTTTTTTTATATAGATCTCGATTTAAAGAGCTTTACCGATTTCACTGCTAATTTCAAATTCTGAACAAAATAATTTTGGTTCCCTTTCATTAGTAGTTTTCCGACTGGGTGTCTTGCTCCACTAAACCGCATGCTCACCTATATACTATACATAAGTAAGCAAGTTAGCAACGTGGTGTGCATGCGTAAGTGTATGCCTGATTGCTTGCGTGCGCTTGTTCCCATTTCCTTTGTTTGTCATACAATTAAGAAGTGAATGTATTGCCTTTTGTGTTCATATCAGCCAACTAAAAATTTGCAATGAAATCGAAGAATATCGTCGGAGAATTAGTAATATGACTACCAACACACACATACACAAACACATGGGCAAATAAATACGGACATACATATTCAAAAACCGTTATTAAGCACAGGAGAGTGGACTTTGATATTTGCTGTTAGGTTGACCACTACTCAGAGATATATACATACTTACATACTATACAATCGTAGGTTGGGAGTGTGGTACTGTTAGTATGCGAAATTCGTTTGGCTCGGTCGAAATGAAGCCATTGAATTTTTACGAATTTTCAACAATCGTATTTTACTATGAATATGTTATGTTAACGAATGTATATGTATATTGGTAGTACGTAGTTAGATATGTATGTGTAATATTTTGCAGTAGTTTTCCGATTTTAATTTTCTTTGTCTTTTTAGCCAAGTAATTTCCATTTTGCTTCTATCGCACAAAGCACAGTTGATTATTTGTATTTTGCTACCCGAAACTGTTAGGTTTGGTAGTTTAACAAAATTTCATACCTTTAGATTTGTATCGCTTATGTAAGCTCAGAAATATTTTTTAATCATATTTTTATAAATCACAGAAATTGATTTAAGCAGTTAGTGTGTTTCTTCGATTAATTAATCTTAGTTTCGGTGGGGGGGGGGGGGGGTTTCAGTCGTCTAATCATTAGGGAAAGGGCCATGAAGTCAGGTCGTTCATTTCGCATATAACAGAGTAAATTAATTACTATTCGGTGTTTTATAAGACTCTCTCTCATGAATAATATTGTGTTCGATCGTTGAACGATCAAATGAGGTGGCCGGCAGAGGCTGAGTTTTCCTTTTTCAATGACGATACCAGCTTCAGTCATAAAAATTCAGCTTAATTTTTTTTTTAACTATAAATATAAGTAGTAATACTAAAAAGTTTCCTTGACATGATCCTAATACCACCAAGAGCACTTTTACTTCTTCCTTAACTGGATTGATTTTTCATTTCGAATATTTCAAAAGTTTCCTTAAGCAGACCTCTTAATTTTTGCTTCTGTTGTGGTGCCAATGGTGGATAAGTCCTGTTTCATATAAAACGCGATCTATTTCGAGGTTTCTTACACAGAACACATAAACACAGAAATTTCAAGTGCAGTGGGGAATGTTTAATATCACTCGAAAGAACATGCTTTGGCATATATTTTCTGAACATTATCTCCCTTAAATGCTGGTCGCGGCTATGTTTTGACGGTCCATTCTCTGAGTCGAATTTTCGATGTCGTGTTTGTTCCAAGGTCTGAATCATAGTGGGATTGTCCGAAAAGACTTAAGAATTTACATATCCCCGAATGAAAAAATCAAATGGTGCGATATCACATGCTATTGGAAGCCAATTAGTCGGCCAAAAACGTGAAGTTAACTGCTTATCGAAGTGTTCTCTCAGTAAATCCATTGATTCGTGCGTTATGTATATGAGAAGTGGAAACCAAATGTCGCTGACATCACGACCTTCAATTTAAGGTATCAAATAATGGGTTATCATGTCGCGATGTCGGTCGTCATTGACCGTTACTTTCTCACCGGCATCATTTTTGAAGAAATATGAACCGATGATTCCACCGGTCCACAAATCACACTAAACTGTGATTTTTTCTAGATGAAATGGCAGCTCTTGAATGTCTGCAGGTTGCTCTTCGTCTCGAATGCAGAAATTTTACTTGTCGAAATCCCCATTGAGCCAGAAATGGGTTCCATCGCTGAAAAAAATTTGGCTCGGAAACGTCCGACCTTCTTGGAACTTTTCAAAAGCCGTTAGAACGTAGCGATGTTGGTTGGGAAGATTGAGAGGCTTCAGTTCTTGCACTAGCTGTATTTTGTACGCTTTCAATTTAAGATCTCGACAAGTCGTTCAATATGTCTGTCAAAAATTACTGTTGAAAAAAGTATTTCTATAATACTTGGATCATCTCCTCTATATAAACACCCTAGTAGAATTTTTTTTTCACTCGGAAAATTTTCCGAAATTATATAATCATTTTTATCGAGTAAATGTTTTTTTCATTTATCGCGAAGACATTGTCGAGTATCTTTTCGATATGTGTTGCTTTAGCGATTCTTAAGTTGGAATGTCTAGTTTATTTATGAATGAGTCGATGATTGACTAATTAGTGTTAGCTTTCTTTCTCTCTGTTAGATAAGTGGATGCAGACATGGATATAGACATTAGAGCGGGTTCATTTACAGGAAGTTAAGGAAAGAGAAAATCGTCTATTCAGGATAGTTCGTTTGATCATTCTGAATAACTTTGCCTAAGAGACTATTGGTCTAAAACCGGTTTCGAGCCGGCGATTTCTACGGCAGTAAAATTCGTGTTGGCCACGGCGAATATCGCATCCGATGGAACGATGAGCTGTACGAGATATACGACGACATTGACATAGTCCAGCGAATTAAAAGACAGCGGCTACGCTGGCTAGGTCATGTTGTCCGGATGGACGAAAACACTCCAGCTCTGAAAGTATTCGACGCAGTACCGGCCGGGGGAAAGAGAGGAAGAGGATGACCTCCACTCCGTTGGAAGGACCAAGTGGAGAAGGACCTGGCTTCACTTGGAATATCTAATGGGCGCCACGTAGCGAAAAGAAGGAACGACTAGCGCGCGGTTGTTAACTCGGCTATAATCGCGTAAGCGGTGACTACGCCAATCAAGAAGAAGAAGAATAAACTTAGCCATAGATATAAATACAGATATAGATATAAAATAGTTTATGCTTAGAATTTGAAGCAAAAGTGCTAACTCAGTTTAGCTATAAAAACTTAGGTCATATTGACCTAGACAAAGGTCGGTATGAAGTCTCCATGTATTAACTTATAAAGTACATGTGTCCAAATATGTGTGTGGGAAAATCAATCACGCAAACAAGGCTTTGTCGACAATATGCGCCACCAATGGGCTTCAACTCGCTGTTGCTTCTTCGCATTAACTTTTCCTTTGAAAGCATTAACTTCCCGCTTTCTCAGTGCTCTGCATATGCAATCCGTATGTGCTTCTTAGCAAATTCCATTGAAGAAAATGAAATTTACTCAGTCCAAGTGGAGGACTCATTTTTTATTCAAGGAATTGCATAACGTCTTTTGGCTAACGGCACCACGCGGGGCAGTCGATGCATTTGTGTATGTGACCCACTACGGATATATGTATATGCATAAATCTATGTATAACGGCAGTTGTAGTCAGCTGAATATAAATCTGATTTTCGCATACTTCTCGAAGTTCGAACATCCTGCACACTTCCGACACACATCCACTCGTCCGTTCAGCCAATTCATGTTTCTTCGCTATCGCATTATATGGGCATGTCTTTTGGCGTAGCTTAAGCTATTTACGTTTTTGCTACTTTGCCAATAAAAAGCTCATAAACTAAGCGAACGGGAGGTGAAAAAGATGCAAATCGAAACCGAAATGAAATATGAAAGGAATAATCGCAATAATGGCAAGCGCATGCGACTGCCGAGCCATGGCAAACATACAAACAACTGTGCGAGCGCAAAGGATCGAATCTGTGTTGCTGATTTGCTGCATTTTACGACAAATTTCGATAATACGAAACCGGTGCATGTAAATGTGCAGCATTACGCCATTTATGAGGCTCTTAAATACACATACAAACACACGTGCAACACATGCACAACATACCGGACACTCAAATGCGCATTCATACAGTTCTGTGTACGTGGTCTGGTACTTTTCGACATTTTATGTTGCAAAGCTCACTACCAAGCATTTTAATACTCTGATAGGTACCGGAAACAAAAAATTATTTTGCAAGCTTCCTGGATCTTTAAGTATTTAATATACCTATGGGTTTGCTATTAATCGCGATTTTAGTAGAGCGTCCAAGAAATTAAGTTTAAACATTAAAACTTGAGGGTTTTCAAATAATCTCAACTTTTGCATTTATGGAACTTGAGACGATATAGATCAGGAAGAGAGATAGGGTATGATATGCCTACTTTGTCAAGAAACTTTTTCAGCGTTAGACTTCCAAATGTTTTCAGTTTTATAATCATGTTGTTGTACTTGTTCCGAAATACATATGTCAATGACATACAGTTTCTTTCTTTTTAAGAAGATGACAACTCTGAAAAAAACAAAATTTCGAATATTTAACTAATATCATTAAGCTCATGTTTATTTATAAATTGAGGTAATTTTTACTTCTCAGTGAGATGGCAACTCTGTCAAACACTTTTTTCACCTAGATATATTTCTTCAAGTGCTTTCAGTTTCGCACTCGTCTTGTAGTATTGGAAATAATGTAGATACTATAAATTATTGTCAAATTTCTTTGTTCTTAATAAGGTGGCAACTCTGATAATTTTTTTAGTGCTTTTTAACCTATGTATTTCTAAAATATCTATTTTATTTATAAATATAAGAGAATTTAAATTTGTGGCAACTATTACGAAAAAAACTTGTCTCCCACAAACTTTAGTTTCGTACACATATTGTGGTATTTGAAATAAAAAAATAGACATACTGGTAAAATTTTCTTATTTAAGAAGCTGGCAACCCTTTTTTAAAATTTTGTGTGCTTAATTATTATTTGATATATTTCTCTAATATCACTGATTTCGTATCTCAAGTGCATTTATAAAGTGAAGTGAGTTTTATTTACCAGTTAGGTGGCAACTCTTCCAGAAAGCCTTATCAGAAAAGGTTTCCCAAATACCCTCAGTTTCGTATACTTATTGTGGTATTTCATGGAAAACACAATAGTAATATACCGGTACAAGTTCCTTTATTAAAAAAAAAACTGGCAACCCTATTTCAAAAAATTGTTGGTTTAATTACGAAATATATTTCGCAAATATCATTAATTTCATAGCTGTAATTCATTTATAAAGTGAAGTAATTTTTGTACTGTACTGACAACTCTATTTTAGAAATTTGTTGGTTTAGGTGTATTTAATATATTTTTCAAATATAATTTATTTTGCATTTGCGATTTATTTATGTATAAGGTAAAGAGATTTTTATTTTATATACAGTTGACAACTATTTAAAACAAAATCTCCCTAAATTGTTTATATATCTTCAGTTCCGTATCCATATTGTGATATTTGATGTAAAAAACTATGGATATAGCGGAAAAATTACTTTTTTTTTTAAAGATGGCAACCATAAAATTTTTTTTTTGAGTTTAAGTGTTATTTAATATATTTATCAAATAAAATTTAATTCATAATTAACTTTTATTTAGAAACTGTAATGAATTTTGTTCTCTATACAGGTGGCAACACCTCATAAAATTATAAATTTCATAGGATAGTTGTTCAGATTTAAATACACAAATTGTAACAAATTGAGGGCTATGGTAAGCACATATAATTTTTGAATATATGTGGCATATGTATATTTGTATATCTTTTTTTCACAACCCATAAAACAAAATAATAAAGTACTATTTCATTTAACCTGGCCGTTTTTCGTGATTTACTGCCTGCAAATTGCGGCAATATTTTCCCTAATGGGGACGCCTACCCGCCGTCATTAACATATTTCATCGGCGTGTATTTCCGTATTCTGCCCGAATCTTAGTCCATCCATATTCGTATGCCCGTGCGCGCATAGCTTCGTACGCTCGCATGCATTCATTTTACAATTTTTCGGTGAAAAGTGCAGAATAATGCGCGAAAAGTGGTTTTACGGCATTTCCTTTTCAGCGCTGCCCAAAACATATTTACACGTTTTGCACGTCCCACAGCGCCTCAGCACCACCTCGACTTAAAGCACTTCAAGAAGAACTTCAAAATGCGCGGCGGGAGCGGAGTGTGTGCGGCGAAATAAAAGAAAAGCTGAGCGAAATAAAATATGCATAGTTACGCAATGCTGCGCGAATGGACGACAGAAAAGTAAGCGAACAAGTGTATGCGAAAGTGTGTGTGTAGTGTAAGTGTGTGTGTGGCTGTGTGAGTGTTCACACATATACTTGTAAATGGCACTTTCGTGGAATTTTAATATTTCGTCTGCACTCGAGTATTACAATGCAGCGCACGTATGCGTGTAAGAAGTGGGGATAACTTTTATGATCTACACAGACTCATAAATATATATGTACGTATATAGTATATTCTCGTATTTACTTGTATAGTTAACGGTTCATATTTCGACTAATTTTTCTTGCACACTACAAAGTAGTTAAAGTACTTTTACTTTATGGCAATGCTGAATGTTTTTGACTCGCAAGTGAGGAAGAGTAATGAATTGCGCAAAAATGGCGAATTGGCTGAAGAGTGCAGTAAATAAAACAAAAAATAAAAGAAAGAGGGGGAAAAACGTTATCTTCGGCGGCATTGCAGCTACAATACTCTTCACAAATAAAATTGTTTCCAGAAAAGTTGGTTTTGATCGGTGAGTTTGTATGACAGCTATATGCCGTAGTAGTTCGATCTGAACAATTTCATTTCATATTACACCTTTGGTTAAGACAATAATCCATGCCAAGTTTCATGCATATATCCTGTCCACTAAAAAAGTTTTCCATCCACGGATTAGAGCTTAATCGGTCAGTTTGCATGGCAGCTACGTTCTATAGGGATCCCATATCCTAGGTGGCCAACAAATGAGCAGCTTCTTGAGGAGAAATGCACATGTGCGAAATTTAAAAACGTTATCTCGATAAATGAAGGGCTTGTTCCCATATATGGGGATGATCATGGCTAAATCGACTCAGGTCATCATGTTGACCATTTATATATATATATATATACTTTCAGGGTCTTCTTCGGAGTCTTGCAAACTTCTTTCCTTACAAAATACACCCTGTTAGAGGATAATAAAAAATAAAAATAAAAGAAAAAAAAAAAAAAACGCGGACAACGAAATCATAAAATATGTGGCAAGCGGAAAAGTGATGGGCAAGCAATAAATGTGCGGTGCTGGTGCTGCTACCACGGAGTTGGCGGAAGGCAACCGACGTAATTTCTCATTTCCTTAACATTCGCGCTGCCCCTGTCACTGTTTCTCACTATTTCTTCCGTCGCGTTAAAGACGTTTGTCGGATGTGGTCCAAAGGAAGCGCCAACCAAGCTGCAAGTTTTCGCTTAATTTCTTTAATTTTGGTTTGATGAAAAGTTTAGAAGCACGTTGCCTTGCCACCAGTTTTTTTCCTTGCACTCTTAAAAGCCGCCATTTAAATGCCATTTGCGCTGGCGCTGCTGTGTGTGTGTGCGTGTTCGTGCGCTGTATGACAGCCGCAAGTGGTTAGTGAATTTTTTGGAATTTTTAATAACATTCGTTAAAAGCATACTTTCAGGCACTTAACGCTTTGCACATCAAACGTTTGCTAGTTTGAAATCAAATGAAATTCTACACGCATTGCTGAGTGCCGCTTGTGACTTGCATTTGCGTTTTCAGCTCAGAAATTGAGCGCGAACATATATATATATACACAAACATATATACATATATTTATATATACTGAAATACATACATACTTATGGTATATACAGACATGTGTTATATTACTTCGCGAGGAGCCTTGATCTTTTGCACGCGTCACTTTTGTCTAGTGTCGGTTCGTTTGACACAAGTTTCACGTTTTTCATATTATTTGCATGTATGTGTGCAATACTGTGTAAGTGTGTGTTTGCTTTTAAGTCCTTAGAAAAATCACGTGTTCCGTTTCCAGGATATCTGCTTCAAATTTAAAGAGTATTATTTTTCGTATCAATTTCATATCTCATATAAATTTCAAAAAAATACAGGATTTTTCGTTTTTTTTTTTTTAATTATTCATTCGTCTTCATGAATGTTGTCACCTTCCAAATTGTTCCTCTTCTATATAATGTACCTATGCCAGCGTTTCTTTCAATCGCTTCAACACTCCTCAAATTAGATTTTCGGCCCTTGAGGTTTTACTTTTTTTGGAAATAGGAAAGAGTCACTCGGAGCCATGTTTGATGAATACGGAAGCTGGGACATCAGTATTTTCGCCATCATGGTTTTGGCCAAGAATTTACTAACGAACAATGAAGTGTAAGATTTTATTATTTTATTTTTGAAAATCGACAAGCTCATAAAAACATGCCTCCCTAATTCCTACTCTTTAAGAATGTGTTCGATTACTTCAGCTTCATCTTCGTCCTCAAGAGCTTTGTCTTCTACGCGTATCTCGCTTTCCTTAAATATATCTTTTACGCGCACAAGCGATTTGTCCAAATGAGATCCATTAATTTTGGATCACCCCTACAACCTACAATAGCCTAATCTTGCGAGACCCATTAAATAACTTTCTTCATTTATTTTCTTCCGTTACCACAAACTTATTAATGACCTTAATAATAACAGCTAGGTTCTCCAAAGGTGTGTCCACCGAAATACTTAATCTCGACCTTGCAAAAGCGGGGATATAGAGAAGACAGTGGACAAGATGATTCTCCCTCTCCTTTCTTCATATAGCTTTGAAAGATCGTCCAATCAAATATTTAGTAGTATGATTTATGTTTCTATTGGAATAATTAGTCGCAACATCTAACATAGCTGCGACGTTGACTTTGTCGTTCGGAGGTTCTCTGACGGTTCATTTTGGGACAAAATGCTCTCATAGTCGCGGGAGTTCGGGTTGGTGACAGTAGTCTCAAGCTCATTGGTGATTTATGCATCTAGCGATCGACACGCTTCCAATCGCGCCAAATTACGGTTAAGGTTCTCTAGCAAGCTCGTTAGCGTTAAAATTTTCTGTGTTTTCGCTATGACCGGGCACTCACACAAGTTTAATATGGGAAAACTTGCGGGTGTTACTAATGAGGTGATGCAGTATAGCCGCTCGGCTATGAGAGTGAATGTACAGCTCTCTGAAGAGGCTGTACTTCGGGCCAGTACATGTAGAGCTGCTTTGATAGCAGCCGCCCGCGCTTGCAAAATTCTATAATGGTTTGGTTGTTTGAAGCCCGAGTTGATAGAGAGCTCCCGATAGAAGACTTCACGTCCAACTCTCCTTCTTAACTTTAACTCATCCCTGAATAAACTCACAGGACCTCTATTCCAAAGATTTCGTCCTCCCCATAAATCCGTATGTGAAACCAACCGCGAAGGGAAGGTTTACCGCTGTGATCAAATTGAAAGGTGAATTTAGTCCATTTCTCGCTGCAATACACTTATAATAATAATACCCAACGATTACCCTCCTCCCGCCCAACTGACGCGAGGGGCGCAATCCGCGAACGAGCGGAATTAGCCGAGTCATAAAAGGCAAGGAAGTTTTAAGCGTTGCGATCTTAAGCTGCTCAGCTACAGAAACAAAAATTTCAACAGCCAAAACTACGAATTATATAAAGTTTATAATTTCTAAATGTTACTTGTTAAGAGTAGATAAAATAATTTTTTTAATGGTAAAGAGTGAATCTGTTAGATCAAATGTGCTGGAATGAGAATTGAAATCGTGACATATACGGCGGAATGGTTCGTTTAACTCGAARTTTTAAAAGTAAAGGTCTAAACTGCCTGGTAGAGCGAGCGGGAATGTTGAAACTAATATCAAGCAGGAGAGATGGGCTACAGACTGACCCATTGATGAGTTTTACACGAAATATTATACCAAGCATTTCCCTTCGAATTTTGCAGTGATCATAACACTTGGAAAAATGCTCCGTCGTGATGGCCATCAGAGTCTTCTTCGATTCAGGTTCTTTACCTAAATTGTGCCAAAGCAGTGTCCTCGCAGTGGCCATGTGAATGTGCTGAATAGCCAGAAGTTACACGAAGGTAAATCAGGTGAATGCGGTGTTTGCGGCATGATATTAGTTGAAAATGTGGCGAAATTATCACGCATAACCAATGCAGTATGAGATGGTGCATTATCGCACTTCTTTGTTCAACAAATTCGGACATAGTAAAAATCGAAGAATTTACTTTTAGAGCCTCACAAAACGACGTGTATCTCAAATACTAATGAATACTTTGACGTGAAATTTAGCATAGACATCAATAACAGTACCACCAACTTACAGAAAAAATTGTGCGATTCGGAAAATACGTGAAGTTTAAATTAAAACCATCTTTCAGTTAGATCGTAGTAGTACATTGTAAGGGATGGAATCACAAGCAATCCAAGTAATTCACAGATTTTTAGCTGTAATTCTACTTCATTCGTCAAAGCTTAAGAGAACTTTTGCTAGTAAACTTGCCTTCACAATTGTGTTCTTAAATCAAAACAAATATAATACATAAACTTTCGAGAGGTAAAAAAAGCGAGGTTCGACACCTTTTACTAGTTTGAACCGCATCGAAAAATGTTTTACACGATAACAGGAGATAGATTATTTCCGAATCTAAGTACCGCTTGAAATCCAACTGAGGCAAGGCAAGGCAATATTATATATTAAGAAATTCTGACTTTATTACATGTACCCAAGAAATATTCTTTAAGTTTGAGAAAAAATTGTTCAAATTGTTCGAATAATTGATGTGAAATTTTACCAAAAAGTGGGTAGCGTCAGGCCCACATTCCAATTATTTAATCGTTGTTTCTATAGCTATGTACCTCTAGTAGTTTTAAGCTATATCGTTCCATGGAAAATGGGTGTGGTTGCAATTGATTATTCACATTTTCACTCTGTAAGATTAGGTCGCATATAGTTTGCTCAGATAGCTTTAATAGTTTTGAGATTTAAGTACATTAGACCCGTCTTTCCACATTCACTTTTCAAATATTTTAACTACAAAGGGCCTCCCGATAGTCATAACTTAACCCATGAAGAACGTTTCTGGCATAAAATGCTTTATCGAAATTTTCGACCTTTATTTATAAGAAAGCAACTAATTTGTGATGTGGGATTCAATGACCTAAAAATACGGGCCTTATAGAAGCAGTCTTACAGGTTAACAAGGCAATATTATATATCAAGAAATTCTGACTTTATTACATGTACCCAAGTAATATTCTTTAAGTTTTGAGATATAAAGTATATATGCTTGCATACATAGCCGCTATATATACTATATAACGCTTTGGGTGCACATAGCGGGCACTTAAAATATTTTTCATTCGTGTGTGCACAATATTTTTACGACACCGCGTATTAACTTATAATATTATATAACAACAGCAAAGAAAAAATAAAAACCGGCAAAAACTACAAACGCAAAGGTAAAATCAAGAAATTACGTTTTCGTCAGCAGCATTCAGCAGAAATTTTATATTTTCGCTACTCTAACCGCTGTTTATATGATTTGCGTCGTAAACCAGTGTACCTGCGAGTTTGTATGGATGTGTGTGTATCTTTGAACATCCGCAGGCAGTTATATGTGTATGTGTTTGCCATCTGTCGCTATGACCAACAAGAACAACAAGAGCGTTGTCGCAACCTGAATTCGCGCAGCCATAACGCCGCCAGCCGCCGTTGCAGCGCACCCGCGCGCACTTGACTCGCTGAGTTGCATTCTTTTGCAGTTAGCGCCGAAATATTACCACAAAGTGAAAAACTTTGCTGACAAACTCGCAATTTCGTGCGGTTTTTGTTTCTTTTTGCTGTTTGCCCTTTCACCTTTTTGCGCTAAACTCCTTCCGGTTTGCCTTATACAGGCAGACACGCATACATACATATATCAATCTCATTTTGTTTTCTTGGCATAATTTTTGTTTCTTGGAAATCCTACTGATGAATCGCTTTTGCCAACACGTACGCGCTTACCTGAGATACCAGCTTACCTCGCCCCTAATTCACTCTCCCATGCACACATACAAGTATAACTATCCAAGTTAGAAGAAGCGCACATGCCGTAATACGCCTCGTCTTCAAGTTGCTCACTTGCCATAACATATTTTGGAGCGCTATAGCGTGTATACCCAATGTTGTTGTGATTGTTGTTGTTGTTGCTGAAGTGATGAGTTATGTGAGACATAAGATTTTAGTTGTAGTAAGAAGAGATAATGTGGACGCTGAAGCTTATGGAATAAAGTTAGTGAAGACACTAACACAGACTTTATCGGTGTGTGTATGTCACTATGACTACAGAATGCCAACTAGCTGCGAAACGTTCACTGAATTCATAAACATAGTTCCTACACTACTCAAGTTTCTGAGACAATGAGTAGAAAATTTGGGCGTCGTTACGTAATTGCGGTCTGAGTTTGGCCAATGGAAAGTTCTGTTATTAAGCTGAACTCGAAATTAAATAAAATTGTCAAATACATCGCTGTTGTAATTGGTTTCGAACTACATACAAAGAATGATAGAAGAAAGAATACTTGGCTCCTGATCGGAAGATTACATTTGAAGTAATTAAAATGATATAAAATAATACAATATACTTCAATTCAATGGTTAAAAGGATGGAACATACTTCAACTAGACTATATGTTGAAGAGAACAAAACTATATTTTCTGAGCGTTCAAAAGTCATGGTTAGGCATGGATTTGGGTTTCTTGTATGAAATGATATGTAAGGCAAGTTCCAGTTGCAACTTGTGGAATATCCGAATTTCTTTTCTTTATGAAAAATGGATTAGCCGCGTTATATTCGTCATGGGCAATGACTATCCTCATCAGTCATTATAGCAGAAAGAGTTAGCTGAAGTTAAGTTAAGTCAGTATTGATTTTCTGTTTTGCGGTGACAAATATGTAATACAGGTATACAATCAAAGGGGAGATCTGTATCGAAGCCATCGCCAACTGTGAGTGATTTCATTAAGTGGGGGCGGCAGAGCTAAGAAGTGCGTTAAATTCAGCTGTAGTCGTTCGTTAGACATTGCTTTTAGTCCCTTTATCCTGTTTTCATAAACAAAGAGAACCTTAAAGGGCTGTCGTTTTACAAGCATGGATCATATTAAGAACTTATCGCTGCGAGAGCTAAAGACTATCCCAAAAATCGAGTATGATTCGACGATTGAAAGAAGCCTTGACAAAAGTGCATATTGTTGAATGCGAACTATTTTGAAGACGACAACATTATTGAAGAGCAACGAATAAATATTTGCTTTTACAAAAATTAAAAATTCTCATTAATTTTTGAACTCACCTCTTTTTTGTGTTGTTTTTGGGAAAATCATAATGAAAGACAAGGTCTGAGTTCTTAATATTTTTAAAACTAAATTTAGTTCGGCCCAAAGTATTTAAGCTTATTTCAGGGTTTTTCGAAGTAATTCTTCGAATTTTAAAACAAGTTAGCTAAACGGCTTAATAAATAAGAAAAACGTTTAGATATAATCACAATAGATTGCTCGGTCCCTGCCCATATAGAGACCCCGTAATTTCTCTTGTATCAACGGCATATCGCCAGAGTTATTCTTTCGGTAGAACCTGGAGTATTTCTCCTTCTCTCATGTTGCTACACTACGATTATAAGACCAATTTTATTCTAGAATGCAGTAGTGTGGTAAAATCTACGTATCGAAAGCAATTGGAAAGTGTTCAGAGGCTCGCTACACTACCAAAGCGGCTCTCGATCTTGTGCTAAACTATGAACTTTGCATTGAAAGCTGCACGGCAAAATCGGCGGTTCGACTATTGGCTACAAGAGAATTTACACATAGAACCTTCGGGCATAGCTCGATGGGTAATGGTAATAGTGGTTTGGCAAGCACCGACTTTATGATCCCGATTTGCAATTGGGGAAGAATAATTGGTATAAACTTATGTTGGTATGAAGGTATATTATTTGTGCGTATGAACACATTAAACATTTATATGGCGAAGATATGCTGTCTGCAGTGTATTTTCAAGCAGAAGTAGTCCACAACTATGGGAACAGACCAGTAGCGACCGAGGACTTAACCTCGTTTCGCATATCGGTTTTCTTTTTTGTGGTGACATACAAGTACTACCAGAAGTGTCTAGGAAAGTAGGGCAGCAATAGAAAATATCGCCAGAGCAAAGCGACTTCGCATCTATTGGCTGCTAAGTCACAAAGGCATTGTGCACAATGAGATAGGGGACGAGATTACCTAGAGTGGTGTTCGGCTGTCACCTGAAAACACGATCAACATTGGAAAACCTAGGCACTGTCTATACGACGATCTGAACGGGAGCTCGGGAAAGAAAATTAAAACGCAGTGGAATAATCATCAATGAAACAATGGAACATCACTTGTGCACTTGTCCTGCATTGCCAAGTCTACGATTGAAGTATTTCATGTTCTCACTTTATGAGACACTGGAAAAGGTATCGTTAGTGAGGCCACAGTGTCCATTCCAATTCGCGTCAAGCGGTTTTTAACTACCGATTAGTACGTAATCGACATTTTGGAAATCGATTTTGCCTTTCTCTTTCCGACACCTCGACTAACCCCACATATATCTAATGTAATTAATGAATACATTTTCTTTTCAATTTATTTACTTTATTTTATTCTGAATGCAAAATGTCACGAAGAGTCTAGAAGAAAGCCATTAGAAACGGCAAAGCGCTGCCTCAGACATTAGTAAAAGTGCTTAAGTCTCACACCCACCAATTTCATTGGCTTCTTTTGACACAAATCGGCAAACGTCAGCAACAAAAACAAGGCTCTGAAAAATCACCACAACAAAAGAGAGGGAAGAAGAAACCCCCACACACATACAGCATTATTAGAATTGAGTTAAATAGAAGCCACCACACAATTGCGGCAATGCCACAAAACCCCAACCGTACAAAACAAACAATAACGGCCAGCAGCAGCGCCATCTCGGTATATGTATATGTGATATAATGGAACCACAGCCAACTGACGCCGCCAATATGTCAACGCATTTCAGTGGACCAATTGAGGAGCGTAGCGCGTGCGGTGACACTAATAATGCCACAAATATTTTGGCCAACTTGATATTTATGCCCGTCATTAATTACGAAAAGTGGTCGGAATGTGAATGGACGTGCAGTCACAAATATATATTTGAATATTGCCGCTGAAACCTCAACTGATGGATGTTTTTTCGCTTATTCCTTTTTTGGCAGCCGAAAATAAATGAACTATTAGTGGTGAATGCATGAATTATATCAAAGCCATAAATGCACACACACATATATGTACAAACAGGCGCCATACTTACTATATACCCACAAAAGCACACATACTCTGTATACTAACTGCTTTGCCGCAAGCAAAACTATTTCAAAAGCAATCAGTCACTTGTGCACTCACTTAGCCACACACATACTAACTCACGCATAAGTACACACATACACACTTTTAACCCACCACATTTTGACCGCTTATTGCTGCTATCCCTTCCATTTCCGTGCTGACCAGTTCATTTCACTCACACGCGTCAAGCGGTCAGGCAGTCATTCAATCGGTCAGTTCATCAGTCAGTCATTTTGTTTTTGGTTTGTCAACTTGTCCAAATGAACATTTTTCCATTGCTGCATTTTCAATTACGTACAATAAATACTCGCAGTCTGTTGGATCTTTTGTATATAGGTATGTACATGCGAGTACCCTGTAGGAAATTTTGTGTTAGGGAGCTGAGGTTCCAGTTCAGAACTAGCACAATTTCGTCATATTAGTACTAGGTTTTGGAAAAGTATTGTAGAGGTGCTATAAATTTGGACAAAATCGGAAATTGTACGGTTTTACGTAGAAGTAAAGGGCGTATTTTCAGACCTTTGGTTTTAAAGAAGAAATAAAACGCTTATAATTTAATGTTATGACCAAGAATTCAGCTTAATAATAAACGTTTGTCAATATGTGTCAAAATGATTTTGAAAAATTGTCTTTTCTAAGACCTCACTTACCTGCGTAAACAAGCGACTTTACATAAAACCACCGAAAATAGTCGAGCTGTGTTAAATCGCATGATCTTGGAGGCCACATCACAGAACCATGACGCGAGATTTGCGCTCATCCAGAATTCCCTTTAATAAATTGTATGTTTCGCTGGCTATATGGCATGTAGCATCGTCTTGTTGGAACCAAAGGAACCAAAGCTCATACATATCAACATCCTTCAAGATTTCATTAATCTCATAGCGTACAATGATTCCCTCTGCCTTTAAACCACACTATACAACGCTATCTCAAAAATGACTTGAAGATAATCATTACTCCAAGTGCGACAATATTGTTTATTAAGGTACTCATTCAACCAAAAGTGAACTTCATCGTTGAATACAGTTTTCTTGTGAAAATCAGTTGGGGCACGCTACGCCTTTACTGGTCGTTCGGTTTCAATTTGCACAAGTTCAATTTTGTAATCCCAAGATTCTTCTGCAAAACATTCCATAAAGTTGATGACATTCCATTTGTTGCGCGCCGTGGTGGACGTATTATTTTGGGTCTACTTCTTTGATAGTCTGCTTCACAGCAACATTAATGTCTTTGGTGCATACTGAACGACGTCTCTGAAGATGCGCAATGTTGGTTGCTTGAGTTACATACTTTGCTGGCCGATTATGCCGGCTGATTATAGTATATTGTTTTGATTATCAAATGGAAAACCAAAACAAGTATAAATCACGGATCTGTTAAAAATACTCAGAAAAAAAACCTGTCATAATACTCTCAAATAGAGAGTACAAGTATCTTCACTTAGCGTATGTTAGTTGTTTCATTTCTCGACTATTATGACAAACTAAAGAATATGAGGAAAAGGCTTTGTAATACTACCGGTTTTTTTTAATAAGAACACTGCAACAGTAGACCGACAGAGACAGCGAACGACGCCATATTTTTTTCCTGCTCTTTTGACATTTCTTTACAGTAAAGTATGGCATTTCATTATGGAAAGATTTTCCATCCAACAATGAGTCGAAATAATTTGGAGTCAGTGGCACAAATTTTAAGCGTGCTACGTCCAATTTATGACGTCCTTCTAAGATTAAATTGATGCAAGAAATTAAGTTACTTGACCACCAGGATCGTCATATGTTCGTGAATTGGGCTGAGCAACAACTTCAAATTTATCTGAATTTTCATCGCAAACTCATCTTTTAGCTGAATTGCTTCATGAATAAGCAAAATATGCATTACTGGTTAGGCAGCAATCTACACGCACTGCTTGTGTCATTATTGCACCCCGAAAAAATTACGGTTTGGTGCGGTTTATGGCCGGCGGCGTTCTTGGGCCGTACTTCTTCCGTGTTGATTAAGACAGACACGGTACTATTAATGGGAATCGGGCGGTAGCGATTCTGTTAACCGAATATTGTTGGCCCGAATGAGATGGACTTGGACAATATGTGGCTCCAACAGGACGGCGCCACAAGCCACACAGCGAATGTTAAAATCGATTTAATGAAAACTAGGTAATATCTCATGAAATGGGCCAGTCAATTGGCCGCCTTGTTTGTGCGATTTGGCGCCATTAGACTATTTTTTGTGTGCTACGTCAAGTCTATAGTCCAACAAGCCAGCGATGACGAACTTCGTATGAATATCGAACTCGAAATTGAAGCAGTTTCGGCCTATTTATGCTTGAAAACCTTCGAAAATTGCATTCAGCGTCTGGACTTCTGCGAGAGTGCCCATGGTGGCCATGCAAAAGAAATCGAGTACTATACATAATGCCATCGAATCTACTTTCACAGGTATAAAGAATTTCATTGATATCCCAAACTTACTGCTTTGTTGCATTCTTTGTTGAAAACCCCATTAGATTGCTATGGTAATAAGGTGGCATCGGTAGTATTCGTCACATAATTCAAATATAATTATCCACGCGTAAGACTATGATTGCTGATAGAGGGGGTGATACAATGCTGCTATATTCACCATTAATGGAATTAAATAACCTCGCTTCATCGCATTCGACAATTAGAACTGCTATTTTTCTTTTGCACCCTCGTACTTGGCCTGTTATACCAGCTGCATTTCCCTGAGGGGTATTTCAGTATTTGCATCTCGATGTGCCGGTTTGCAGACATACATAAATGGAAATACTCATAACTCCGAGGCAAATATGACTTGCGTCTGTGACAGCATTCCATCCTTTCGTATTTGGTTTCAGCTGCAGGCATGCATACTTCGTTGGTATGCGTTTTCGTTTTTAGAATTATGCTTTCGTTGTTGATTACATTGGGTTATGTCGCGTCTGGGATTTTGTGCGCTTCAATTGCGAAAAGTGTAACTGTTATTTACGACAACTTTCATTCTAACATTCGCAAGTCGTATGTTCATTTGTTTACATTTTGAAAATGATCGGTATATGCCGTTATGTGCGGAGCAACAAAACTATAATAAGTGCCCAGTGAAAAATGAAGCTCGGCAATGTTGGCATTATTAAGTAGCCTATGATGGGGGCGAAGCTGTTATTTAGTTCCATAAAAACATTATGAGGGAAATGGAGCAAGTTTTTGTCATTTCTAAATTGAGCCACATGTCGAGATCGGTAGACAGGACTAACATTCTTTCCATTATGATTCTATTGTTTTGCTCCAAGGTCTGAATCGAAGCGGGAATGTCCACATAGACTTTAGACTTTACATATCTCCGCAGGAAAAAGTTTAACGGTGTGATATTGCATGATCTTGGTGGCCAATCGCACAATTGCAGCTCTTGAATCTCTTCAGCTTGCTCTTTGTTCCAAATGCGGCAATTTCGCTTGCTTACATACCCATTGAACCAGAATTGGGCCTAATTTCTGAACAAAATTTGGCTTGAAATTTTCTTCATTCCGTGCGTGGTCTAAAATCTCTATTTCGCATTTGAGAGACTGTTTAGTATAAGTTAAATTAATTTCTTGATGTTATTTCTTTAATTTGACATCTTGTAGTGCATTGTGTTTTTATTTTCTTGGTCTCCAGCTGGTAATAGGAAGCTTATCGCCTAACGTAGCGTAAAATCTGTGAGGTCTTTTGTTGTGTGATAAGTATGAGAACTCATAACAAATGGGAAGTTAACGGTTCATGGACAATGAAATCTTGACTCAGAGTTTGGTGACGCTTTAAGGATTTACTGTTCCTTTACCCACTTTACATCCACATTCGATATTGGCATCCATTATGAAGTTGAAGAGAACCTTAAATTGCTTCAGCTTATAGAAAGCACCAACGACCGTGTAAATCACGTGAATTATCTCATTCTCTTATATGCAGATCCACAAAACAAGAAGCATTTAAGCCGGCAATTTGACTAACAAAAATTTGATGAAAAAGTTCGGAAAAAGTTTGCAGCCTCTTGTCCTCCTCGGTGTGTTTGTTTCAGATTTCGCTGTATTTTTTCTGTCCATTTGCTTGTGTTGTTTTACTAATCAGCATTCTTCGAATGACTAACATGCCACACTGTTGTCGCTACCAATGTTACAATAACAACAGAGATCGTTGTTGTTATTGTTGTGTTGCTGGTGCTGCAAGCATTTGTTTGGTTTGTAAGCGAAGCGATTTTGCAAATCTACTTTCTTTCGACATATTTGCATGCTACCATAACGTCGACAACACGCCCACTCACCTACAAACATACAAAAATACACATTTAAATATGTTTGTATGCGTGCGCAGTATGAAAACTGAGTATGTACAAATTCTTGTTCAGGCTGTGTGTTGCACTGTGTTGCCTGCAGCATAAAAGTCTGCTCATTTGTTCATTCCATTTTTGCATGCTGCCAACAAGTAGAGGGGTTTACAGTTGGGATGACTAGATGTTGTTTGGTGAAGAGATAGTACCCCTTTGTGCTTCAGCGGACCTTTAAACTGAATATCACAGCGTGAATTGACTAAAGATCTTTATCTTTCAGCCGCTACTCAAAGCTTCCGAAGAGGTGGTTATCGCACTGGCACCAGAGACATAATCTAGTAAAACCATACCTCCATACATGCGCCTAAGAGAACGTGGAAAATATGTGTCTGTAGTAAATCAGAGTTAGATGTTCCTCTATGAACCTGTTAGAAACTGTGGTAAATCATAGCAGGATTTATTGGTAATTGTCCAGTAAGAGTCCACTTTTGAGATCATATGATCTGTTGAGTTGAAACGAACTAGAATTTTATACGGTTCAGCATTGTCTACTTGGTAAAGCATTTTCATGAATGATGTTCCACGTTTTTTTAGTAACTAAATACTCGAGAACCGAAGGAATGAATTTGTCATTAATGGGTAAACGGCGTGAGACATTATAAGGAAAGAATGAACTAATCGACGACGAAAACTATAGAGTGACTTATAGCAATAACCTGGAGAGAGCTATATATGCAATTTAAGTGACAAGTCCAACTGTAAGAAAATGAAGCAAATCACATTTTCTTAGTCTCATCAAGTTAAAGATGAAGAAAGTAAAAAACTTCTAAATTGGCGAAGATAAATTATATACAGACATACAGCGTGTGCAGCAGTGAAACCTAAACTCTTTGGAAAGCGAGCTGCTATTTCTTTCTCCTCCAATAGTCATTCTTGAAACGCATGCAGTGCCGTGTATAAAACGTGACAGATAACCGCAACTTGTCTCGGGGGAGGTCATTCAAATCTTAAAACCTTGCCAGCTTGTATCCCCCATTAGTAGCTTGGCGTAGTACATTTCTGCTACCAGTGCCGTTCTCTCCTCACTCTCTCCTCCGGTTTTGGCCACATCATCTTGGACGCTACTGTTGAAAGGCAAGTTCGAGCTACACCTTTATGTCCTGGTACCGGTACACTCATACAGCGATTTGACCTCAAAGCGATCCTAGCTCTTTTAGTGCCAGGTTGCGATAATTGCGATAGAGACTGATTTATGTACACTGACTTAAAGCAAAGACTTATGCTTGAAAGATGCTAGGAAAACGTTCCATTGGTATGGATAGTTTAGTATGATGTTCCGAACTGTCTGTTCCAATGCTCTCTGATGTTTTCGAGCCATTAGTGTACCACTCAGTAGTAAATCGAGTTTATAATCATTCCAGTCCGCTTTATTGCCGAGAGTAACTCTAAACTTCTTTGTAAACTTTACACGCTTCCTTGGAAGAAGGACCAGGGGTAAGTGAAAAGGGGCCTTATGACCATGGAATCTCCCTGTTCTCAAATTTACCACTCGCCATTATGACAACGTCATCCATTGTACGTGAGCAACTCAAGGAGCTCATCTAATACTAGGCTTCATAGCAGGGGAATAGAACTCTGCTATATCTGCTATACCAACTGAGCGATCAAAAGATATTTTTATACCCTTTGTGTTATAAAAAGCGCACTTGTGAAGTATATTGATGTTTCGTTGCAGTCGAAGCTTAAAATTTTTCTGCTTCCTCATTATTACACTTAGAGTTTGAGCACAGCCTTTCGCACTTTTTGAAGCACCCTTTAACCCATATTCGTGTACGTAGAACATTTCGAGACGCCTCATAATGGCACGCTAGCGCTTCATTGGCGTCACCGTTGTCATTGCCGTTGTTTGTCTGTGCCAGTTGCATGTTGATTTATTTGTATATCAGTTCATTTGTTTGTTTTAGACAGTTCATATTTGTTGTTACTGTTGATTTTTATTACATTCCTGCTTACATGACATTAAACAGCAAAAGCAGTCAGCTAAAGACAAATGGTCTGCATGCAAGTTTTTGCTAAACAAACAAGGCGGCATAACTATGTGCTATACATATTTGTATGTATATAAGTTAGCACCAGCTAAGTTGAAACCAAAGCTAACACCAACACTATTGCGCTAAGTCAACAATTACAAAGAACTGGGAAATAGCCCAGACGCGCGCTCAGCAAAATTGTCAATATTCAGCAGCGCAATATCCGGCATGCGCCGATCAAAATTCTGGATCGACATAAAAAAGGAATAAGCAAAATAAAACACTTGCA
>NW_017537334.1:317362-372387 GCF_001853355.1 Bactrocera latifrons
AAATAAAACACTTGCAACAACATCCGGCATGCGCCGACCAACACCAATTGCTGACACAGGTAGAAATAGGGTATATTTAAGAGAGAATAAGTAGAATTAGTATTAGTATTAATGTTTTGGTGATTCAATAAAGGTCTTGCGACCAACAAAAAAATCTTTTTTTTAGACTTGTACAATACAAGTCGATAACTTATATATATTTCTGTGTGTTTGTGCCTCTAAAAATATGTATATGTATGTGTGTAACCACGGCGGTGTTTTAGAAAAACGTAAAAAGCTCACATTTCTATATAAATGCATATGTTTGTATACTTTTAGGCGAACAAATCTACTTACCGAGCTACACATATACATACTTTCATTTATTTGTATGTGATTGTAACTACAACTGCTTCTGTATACATTCACTTAATTAAGGCTACAATTTTTCGACATCCTCGTCATTTTCCGGTTGTCATTTGACAAAGTCACCACTGTGACATCAACTGATTGCCATCAAGCGGCCACCCCTCCTTGTCACTGGCATCGAACTCAGCTTTTGCTGTATAGCGTTCTGCTTGAAAGTTGCCTTTTGTATTTGTCTGCTGTTTGCATTAAACTTTTTTCATTGTTTTTTCTCAGTTTTTATATTATTTTTCAATTTTATTTTTTATTTTCCATCCTTTTTCGCTCACAAAACTAAGCATGGTACATTTATAAAACAGGCATCATTATTTTGCAGCGCCATCAAACCCAGCCCAGCACTCGTATCAATGTCTATTTAACTTTTAGTGACATTATGTGAGAGTGAGTGTGGCTGTGTGTGTGAGTGTCTCCCGGCGGCTGCAATCAATATGTCAACTGTTTCACAAAAATAAAGTAAAAAAAAACTAAGGCAAAAAAAAAAAGAGAAAACATAAAAATAAAATTTAAGCGTGAATACAAATTTCAAACAAATGTCCTGCCTTTGCTTCACTTTTCAATTGACTCATTACACTGCTCATACACACACATATACACACACACACTATTTAATACTGTCACAATGTTGTTAATTAATTTTCATTGCCACTTAATTAGTTTGCTCATTAGTTTCGCAATTCGCTGCCACTTGAGTACCATTGCGTTTCTCATTAATGCCGCGACTTTCTAACGACTGAGGCAAATCCTTCTGAACTCGTATATAACACACACTCACCACCAGTATACTGTGTAAGTTACCGTTTGTGATACTAAAAAGGTAATAACTGTTGAGAAATTCCATTTAGAAAATGTTTAAGTTAATGTGATTAAAAATGGCGGCCGTGAGTGGCGAGTGGCAATGTGTAGGAGTTCCACAGGTCCAATACCCTTAAGATAGAAAAATTATTTTGAAGAGGCATTTTTTCTTTCTAATAAATAGATGAAAATAAAATATATTTTTAGAATTTGATGTACTAATTAATTAATTAGATCCCGTAGCCGATTAACAGGCCCTGCGAGAAAAAGTGCCTCAGATGGAGAGAGATTTTATGCTCAAAATTTATTATTACAATAGATGAATACAGGTATGTTAAAAGGATTAGCTAAAACTCTGTTTTTTAATTAAGTGGCGGTTTCCAAAAAAATAGGGTTTTTGACAAATTTTATTCACCACATGTATTATTCATTCATAGTGGCTTAAAAAAGAGAAATTGTTATTAAAAATCGTATTCCTTTGATTACTCTCTGAAACATACAGTGACCGTTATCAATTAATCTGGTGGGGTTAAAATACGGAGATCGAGGAGGTCAATTTAGAGGGATATGATTATTGTCCTCAAGCCATTTGTGAGTCTCGCTTGCTGTGTGTTGCGGCGCATTGTCCAGTTGGAAGGTAATGCCAAGAAAAAGACTGCCCGTCCTTCGTCAACCTACCAACACAATTGGTTGTCATGCATCCTTACACCACAATGAAGCCCCTCCACACTTTAGCATAGGATTAATATGGTGTAACAGTAATTTCGAAACTTGCTCCTCCAGGCCCAGTTGCGTCCATCCAATCTCAATGTGCTGTGTATAGTAGTAAAGTATTAACGATGAAAATTTAAACTGAAAATATGAAATGCAAAGCATTTCCAATTCATGCAAAAAAACATTTCAATGAATCTATCACAAAACAGGTAAGGTAGATCTAAGTTCGGATGTTACAGAACATTTTATACCCTCGCAACATAAAGCTTATTAATAAAATGCTCAAAAGTCTTCATCAAGGTTCTTCACATACAATCACCAGGCGTATGCAGCAAAGTCATCCCGGTGTTCGAAAATCTGTTACTCGTTTTATGGCAGCTTGGTCAAGTTTTCGACCACTTTTATTTATTGCAGGCACAAAGAAACACTATTATGAATAAAACATGCTCTTTAATTTTCATTGGGATAACTCGCAAGTTGGCCGATATATGTATGTGGTATAAAATCACCAGGAAGTTCGAAAACCTTTATATTGGGGATATGAAGGCTAAAAGAAGTGTTGATCCGATTTAACCCATTTTTGACACACAAACATACTATTAACTGGAACTAATTTTCTCAAGATTTCAATGCATGTCAAGTACCATATTTGGTTGAATATCTTCATTTATTTATATACTACTGTGATCAAATCGAAATGTGAATTTTGTACATTTCACCTCTTACAAACTAGCCCCCTAGCGCTGCAATACACTTATGCCAACGATTTTCCCAGTCATCATAGCACTTGGAAAAATCCTTCGTCTTGATGGCCATCAGATCCTACTATCAATTCAGCTCTTATATTCTCAATTGTGTCAAAATGGTGTCCTCGCAGAGGTCATGTGAATTTGCAGAATAGCCAGAAGTTACACGAAGGAAAATCTGGAGAATGCGGTGTTTGCGGCATGATATTACTTGAAAATGTGGCGAAATGATCACGAATAACCAATGCAGTACGAGATGGTGCATTATCGCACTTCTTTGCTCAATAAATTCGGACATAGTAAAAATCGAAGGATTCACTTTTAGAGCCTCACAAAATGACGCGTAACTCAAATTCTAATGAACATTTTGACGTGAAATTTAACATAAATGTCACTAACAGTACTGCCAACTACAGAAAAAAAAATTACTGATTCGAAAAACACGCGAAGCATAGATTAAAAATTCAAATACTTTCAATTTGTTCACAGTAGTAGATAACCTTATATCTAGTATAGTACAACCGTTAGGTGAACAAAACTATTAAACTCTCTATCAAGAGTGAGAGAGAAGTATTATACGATATATCATGATGTGATTGCAGTTGCGTTCCTTTCAGAAATGAAAAAAGAAAAAAAGTGAGAAAAAACACTTTTCTGCCGTACCGAATTTCATGCATCGGCAATTTTTGTAGCAATCAGAGTAAAAAAAAAAATATTTTCTGAAATAACAAACTTTCAACTTGCAGCTGAACATACCGTTAACGCATAGCCATTAATACATACGTGTTTACCGTAATATAAGAAAAGTTTCCGAACTTGCTGAAAAGCATGCGTCACTGCACACATACGCAAACAACAAAAGCTAAATTCATGTATTTATATGCTATATATACACATATATATAAGTAAGTGTATTTGTTACATATTCAGGTATTTATGTAATGGATTGTGTAGCCTTTTGCAAGTGCACATTCGCTGCAATCATTTTAGGCGAAAGAACTCATTAAATTATAAATGTCTGCTTGCCTCTGCCAACAAGTGCAAGTGTGTGAGTTTAGAGGTGTGTGTGTGTGTATGTATTTGAAACTTCTTGCACTCGTTCGTATTATTAGTTAGCTGCGAAACATACAAAACATACATTCATACAGGTAAAACTATATTTGCATTAAATTGCTGCCACGCGTATGTATGTTTGACAACCATAGACCAACTTGTTTTCGAAAAACAACTTTGGTTAGCTGTGGTTAAAGCTTTTACAGTATTTAAAGTGCGCTGAGAAGTCGAAAATATATGGAAGAACTTCGTTAACGCTGTATATAATCCGCCTATAATAACAGGTATCTACGAATGTTGTTGGTGTGTTAGAGAATGAAAATTATATCGCACCGTAAGAACTTTTCTTTTCCTCAAATATTAGTAGATTATCTGAATCAAATATTCTATATCTTTTAGAATGAATATTTTATCAAACAGTGATGAACGCGGTTATACCTGAGTTTACAACAGCGCGCCAGTCGTTCTTCCTTTTCATTGTGTGGCGTGAATTATAAATTTCAAATATAGCCAGGTCCTTTTTCGCCTGATCTCTCCAATGGAGAGGAGACCTTCCTTTTCCTCTGCTTCCTCGGCGATAACTGCGTCGAAAACTTTCCGAGCAGCAGTAGATTAAAGAAGTCACACGCTTTGTCTGAAACCCCGTTTGGTATCGAACGGTTCGGAAAGATCCTTCCCGATTTCACAAAAGAAAAAGATGTGGGCCAACTTTGAGAATCTTTCGAGAAATTCTTCTGCAGCGACTTTAATGGTATGAAGCAAGTGCAACAACGCCAGGGCTTCTATTTTCAAAAATGTTCGTCCTCAGCCATGTTTTTATGCAGCGAAGTGTCGAAAAGAGCGTTCAAAGCTCGCATTCGTCACAGGAAGTGTGCAGAATATGCGAAGAAAACTAAGAATTATGTTGTATAGGTCTGCATCGCAGTTCATCAACGTTTCCAATGCAGTAGTCGGAAACTTGTTTTCTTTTGATTTTTGCTTTTGCCACCAATGCCACAGTCATTATCCAAAATGTCTTTGAATCTTTCTATCAAGTAGTCAATAAGATTTTCTATTTCTTGATTTTCAAAGCACATACTTTTTCTGGACGTAGCAAGCTCAGGTGAAATCCATCCAATACTTCTCTAGAAAGCGCGTCTTCAAATCTTTGCCGATTATATCCATGTATCCAACAGTGGAATATACTCTGGGACCCTGTAGTTTGTCGGCTGCAGATTGTTGGTTTTCCTTTGTTACCTTTCAGTTTAGCCGACATCTTTTCCGTGTCTGAAGAAATTGAAAAGAAGAAATGAATCTTCGATTTCGGAACGTTGCAAGCAGCGTGTGAGTTAAGTTTCCCCCATTTCCGAGGAGGGTCTTTTCCATAGATACTGATACTTAATAATACGCAGTGTGTATATTTTGAAGTTGGCTAACCTATTGACTAATGTCATTTACTTGCCATTCACGACTTTAGGTTTACTGCTTATTTCCATAGTATACCGTACCTGTCTCGTTTTCAGTATGTAAGACAAAATATATTATTTGAAGTTATTGGGCCTAAAAATTTCTTTTTAGATTCAGTCGTTTTTTTGTACATATTGGACAGTGAAAAAAGACATGTTCTACTTTTTTGCCACTACTACCACAAACGCAAAATTTAATCCATCGTCTTGACCGTACTTATGCAGGTAGTCCCGGAAACATCCATAACCCGTTAGCAACTGCGTCATGTAAAAGTTTGACCACCCATCCTGTTAGCTTAAAGCTCAGCTGAACATTCTGATCCCACTGGATCCAAGACCAACTGATCTCAAAGTGCTAATTAGCGTGTGCCCCCCGGCTATTTATTTACATCGCGAAAAGTGTATTTGAAATCAGAAAAAAATACATTTTTGCTAATGTTTTGAGTGCCAACCTATCAACGTGAGACTCGTACCATTAGAGTCGAATCTTGTGCAAAAGCGACGTCAAGTATACGCAAAATAAAAGCTTGATAGCGTAGCTGAGAACCGTACATTCATCAAAAGCATCTTTCCAACAATCTAACAATTAAGGTTCAAAAATGAGCCGAAACCGAAAAATCCCAAATTTGCTGAAAGCAATGAATCATTTCAATCATTTAAAGCTGATGACATTCATCTTCATATAGCTGTATTGTAGACTCGAACCGAACTTAATAAAACTGAACTAATGACTGATGTGTATGATTAATCACATCCAAGCTTATTTTGAAGAATATGTACATATTGTGCACTGAGCGATTTGTTTTTAGTTTTCTATGCGTTTACATTTTAACAAATGGATAGTAATTTGTATTGATTGATGATTGCGTTTGAGGTGTGTGACTATGCTAAGTATGAATCATCCTTATAATAATAAATTAACACTGCGCCTAATAGTAGAATCCATTTTTCATTATTACATATGCATGTTGTCTAAGTCAAATAACAGATTTGAAGTTTGTGCTATGAAATAGAGGCTAAGGGAAAAATTTATTATTATTCGTTCTTGTGCATATATATACATTTCTCTAATAACAATCATATGATTTAATTTCAAAAACAAGTAATAAAGGGCTTTACTCTGGTGCAACTGAAGATTTTATACTCTTTCAACTTGCAAGAACCAAAGCCAGGGAAATACCTTGAACGTTAACCGTCGGATCGGAATCCAAGCAATTATAAATATATACCGTAGAACTTCGACAAAAGGGTTATTAGAAGACCGAACGTCGAATTATTCAAATGGCCATCACGACTTTTTTTCTAAGAACGAATTCGATGAACCCAACTTTCGAGTAGATACTGTTTCCACTAAATAGAGTGGAATGTTATGAAAAGCACGTTCAATATTGACTTTTAAAGCTTGAAGAGAGTCTGATTTATTGCTAAAGACCAATGACTTCACAAAACCTTGCAAAGAGTAGTCTAATGGTTTAAATTATCCATACAAAGTCACAATTTCTTGAAATAATCGAATCTCCAAACTTCTATCGCAATATTTCGGTTGTTACACGTGCTGGCTGGCACGCAACTCAGTCTTGTTAGAACAAGATATTGTCAAGATCAATTTCTTATAATTGTGGGCATAAAAAGTTGGTTATCATCGATCTATACCGCTCTCCATTGACAGTAACGATGTCACCAACTTCCACTCGAATGAAGTACGGATCGGTGATTTTACCAGATCAAAAACCACACAAAACTGTCAATTTAGGTGAATGTAATGATTATTGAAGAATAATTTGGACATTTTTTCGCACCAGAATTGACAGTTTTGTTATTTACCTCATTGGAGAATATAATTTTCCTAAAAAAAAGTTGGTTAACGTTTTTAAGTTGTTCCAAGATTAAATAAATAAACTTACGATGTTTACGGCGATCTACAGGCTTCAGTTCTTGAGTGAGAACTATTTTATATGGATGCAAGCCAGGTTGTGGTTTGAGATAGTCCCGATTCTTGAGAACGTCTTGATATCGCCAAATTGCGGTCTTCAGCAACATTTGCCTGAGTGGCAACAATGTTTTCATTACTACCAGCAGTCCTTATTGGCACTTGAATATTATGTAAAGATATCGTGCGCTCGAAAGTTTCAGCAATTTCACGAATTGCGAGCATTGGTGGACTGTTGTGGATAAAATGGCAAAAGCGTAACAAAAGTTGTAGTTGGAAAACGATTATTTTGAAAATAAAATTTAGTAATTTGTTTTTATAATTATATCATTCCTATTTTAAAACGTCTGCTCCATCGTCATCGATTGGATAATCGGGTTCGCCTTCTCCTGGCGTTGTGCGTTCACTGCCATTCAGCAGGCTGGAGAAGTGTTCCCTCCATAATTTAAGTATGCTCTGGGCATCTGTCACTAGATCACCTTTTGGGGCGCGGGGGTTCTACAAGAGTTCAGTTTGTCATAACCCCTGAAAAAAGTTATTCCGGTGGCGTTATAAAAGGCCGTTATCTAATTAATAAACTACCGACTGAACATCCGCAAGGTAGTTGACGCATTCGTGCTTTCAAAGGATCGCTTGGGCTCTGCATACTACATGCAATTTTGGAAATAAGAAAGCTGCTGGAGCAATGCTCACTTCGGACAAAACGCAGCCGTGAACCCGAAGAAGTTTCTGCGCCTTTCGGTGACTGTTAACAAAGCACGAATCCACTGGCATATACCAGAAATCAAAAAACAGTGGACTTCCCCCGGAAAACCTGCCACGAAGAAAGTTGTTCTATCGATTGAAAATGTGATATCTGTGATTCAGAAAGAGTGATCTGAATACATCAACCACTTGGTCAAAGGACTCTATTGTGCCTAATTGTTGCTAATGGGTCGAATAAAGCTTGGAACTACTGCCAACTAGATTTGGCATTTTAGAAAATTTCAGCTAACCGTCTAGAGTTACGGAGAATACAATATTGAAATCAGTATAATTTAATATTCGTTAGTTTAGTTTGGATGTAGTAGTTGAAAAAAACTTCCCATTAATTGGCATTTAGATTTTAGCATCTGGCGTATTTTCGTTAATTTCCCATAAGCAATAACATCGAATATAATTTGTCGAACTTAGAACCACTTTGCTTTAGGTATTAAGCAACATGACTGTCATAATTTAGGAAGTCTTACGCATTATGCTAAAATTAGAACTTCTCGGAAGTAAAATAACAAAAGGATTAATTAAAATAGAAAACTTGAACTCACAACGCAAACCGAAATTCCGCTTTTAAATACACACTCACATATACACATATATGCAAGCAACGCAAATAAATATTTTTAAGTGTATGAGTATAAACAGTTACGCTTAACGAGCAGAGTTATTGGCGCTGAAAAATTTCCATAACAAAAATGATTCGTCAGAAGTTGTGGCGACACGAAAGACGCATGTCTCGAAGTATAAGTGGAAGAAGCGGAGGGCTTACAAGTTAAAAAACATGAGTATGCAGATTTAGTAAGCACATACATATATGTATGTAATTGTGTAGGTGGACATAAATTGGCAAAATCAGTGGCTGAGTGGTATGACTGCCAGTAGAATAGACACGGCTGACGACATACATTGGGGTTGGAAGCAAAAAAGAAATTATTTTGAGTATTTCAACCATATTTTTCTACGCACATATAATTGCTGTACGAAAGAATTATTTTCAAACACCAACAAAAAAGTGAACGAAATATAAAATTTCAAGAGAGGAAAAAACTTCAAAGCAGTGCTTTTGGGTAAGAGTAATTAAGTTAAACAGAGGAAATTGCCTAGAATGCTGTCAAATTAACTTCCATACATATGTATGTGTATAAGTGCATATGTATATGTATGAAATTATGCTTGCTTATGCGCATAAGCGCTTAGATTAGTCGCCCAAAGAAGCTCACTTTGTAAATCAACAACAGTAATTTGGGTCTTAAAAATAGATTTTCGTTGCACACGCACACGCACACACACATATGCATATACATTGACACCTTTACATACATATGTATATACCGTTATAACACTGCCATAAACACACATAGTTGCTATTTGACGATATTCACTCGTTTTACGCATTTTGCTCGCAATCGCATTAACATACAAAATGTTGCGTATACGCAGTGTAGTCATTAATGCTAATACCAAACATAAAAGTGACGAATAAAGTAGCATTTGCCGGTGACTGTGACAATATGTAATAAAATAGGAATTTGCGTCAAAAGATATTTTTGTTGCTGGGAGAATATGTATGTATAAAATGCGAAAATTGTAGATTTCCTTAATATGGTTCCATCTTTTTTAAATATACGAGATCCCGGTGGCAAAATTGCCGCAAATGGCAAGCATCAGTCTGCAATCGGCGGATGCAGTGAAATATCTAGAGCTCATTTCTGGATAGCTTTCATGGAAGTCAAATATCGAAGATTGAACGAATTCATTGCCTTAAACTGCTGTAGAGGAGTCATTGGCAAAAGGTGGGGTCTCTCACCGAAAGTGGTGTAAGGTGTATGGCTGCGAAAGTTTCTATCAGACTAAGAGGATCTAGGTTCTCTGTTCACATTCCAGCTTCAGACTTCCTAACTATTGTAGTATCTTCCAAGTCGAAGTTGCAGTTATTAAGGTAGCAGTAGATCTACTGCTCTAGTGTGCGGCCTCCCTCAGAGAAATAACCATTAATAGTACGATTAGGGTTGGGCGAAGAATACCTAACCTCGCTATAAATAGCAATGAGAATTTTCGTGATAAGACTGGTATAGCTGCCAGGTCACCGCGGAATCGCAGGCAATTGTAAAGCTGATGAGATAGCAAAGAAAGGCGCTCAAGAACAGCTGTCAGTAGAATGGGTCGGGTCAGTGCTCCCGAATAACCGCTATATGCGCTGTCGCAAAATCTTTTTGGCCCATCGATCGTAAGAAATATAGTGACGCCTTTGCCCTAGTTGTGGGAGTTTTAATAGGTCATTACTCTATTGGCGTCCATGTTGTAATACTGGGAATCTTACCAGACGGCATCTGAAGAAGCTGTATGGAGAAGGCGAGGTGGAAGCATTTCAAGATTTCCTTCTTGGCTTCCCCGCGTCTAGGAGGTCAAGGTTTAAGCACTTGGGAGCGCATACCTTCAAATATTCCACCGAACTGCCAGGAATAAGAAGGCGTAAAATTATGAAGTCGTGGGGCCTGTTGAGTAAATTTTTGTATACTGTATACTATAGCCTAACGGTTTTTGCTCTACAATAATTTATATAATATTTTGGCACTAAAATCAGCACTCAAAGCCGAGTTCTGAAATTTTTCCAACAAAGTTCTATAAATGTATTTTGCAACAGAAGACATAAAGGATAAATTATATAAAGTAATATCGCACCAGCGACAAGGCAAAGGATAACGGCACCATAATGGCAGTTGCCTTCAAAACTGAAAGAAAAAAACTAAATAAGGAGGCAATAACAAAGCGAAATGACTACAAATGTACGTGGGGCAATAAAAAGTATGTTAAACATACTCGTACCGTTAAGAAGGGCGGCACGTAAAACGGCATTTTTGGCAGCTACAACGTAAAAATTACGACCCGTTTGGAGATATGGGTTAACCCTTATTTTCGAATTTGCGGTTGGCACATAAAAAAACCCTCGCCGTAATTTCGAATAGTTTTGTCGTGTTGTGTTAATGTGTTTATTCAAGTGGCTGTGCCCTTATTACGACATAAAATATTAAAAGCAAACATACGGGTATTACATACAAACCTTTCACGAAGGCACATAAGGTTGTGTGTGGCTGTAGTTGTGAGCACATATTTAAGTACTTATATGAGCAGTCAGCTGTAATAAAGTTCGTCAGCGCAACGCTGTTGTTGCCAGTGTTATTGTCAGTGATTTTGTTTTTCATTTCATATGCGTGTTGCTGTTGCTGGCTTTCTTGGTGAGCGTTTTACGCCGCTGACAGAATTGAATACAAATTATGCAATTATGGTGAAAATCTCTGTGAAAAATTATGCGCCAGCTGGGAGTCGGGCTGCGTTAAGCCCAAGGGCTCATTAAAATGAGAAAGAAATAAGGCGACAGCTAGTAATAGAGCACAAGAGCGGGAGTTCGTGGTACATGGCAGCCTGCAGTACAGAAAGCTGCCTGCGGAAGTTGCTATGAAAGTGGAAATTCTCATTAACCTGGCGGTGCAATTTTGCCACTTTTCATGTCATTGTATAAAATATTATTTACATACACCTAGAGGCGTTTAAGAGACTGCATTCACTATATTTTCGATATGTTTTTTGCTGAAGTGTTTGTGGCTTGAAAAAACAATTAGCTGGAGAGCAAGTGCTGCTCATCTTACATGTCGAGAGAGAGCTCCGCTAATTGCCTACGAGTATTATTTGGTGGCTTCAAACTTAAGTTAATGTATAGTGTAGTATACGCTTGGTCACAATACGTAAATTTGGGTCGATTTAGTGTCATTTAAGCAAAATTGTCTGAACTTATGATTAGTGTTTTTTTTTTTTAAAGATGAGCTTTTAAAAATGATAGCAGTCTATTAAAAATAGTTGAAAATAGTGAGAAAGGTATTCAGCAGTTTTTCAACCCTACATTTGTTATTAGCTTATCAAAATTCTCTTCTGTTCAGGTATTTCTTAAATTTAATCTATTCGCAAATTGTCTATTGTGACTAAATTAAAGAATTGTGTATTACGACTAACTAACTAAATTAAGTAATTATAAATTATGGTTTATTAATCAAGTTAAAGTACACAGTATTATGGCCAATTGACTTAATTATGGAATATTATTTTGTGACCAATTGACTAAATTAAGGAATCTCCTACGACTAATTGATTTTATGAAGAAAATATCAATTATCACTAATTAATTAAATTAACGAATTATATATTATGTCTAATTGACTAAATTAAAAAAATATCTATATATGTGACCTGGTCTACGGAAAGGGGGCTTAAGTGTCAAAAAATCAATTTTCACTTTTTAGTTGATTCGGATGGAAGATGAGATGCTTTTTCACGTGRTAGAATCCAAAAAGTCATAACTTGTTTGAAAGTTCCCTAAAAATGTAGAGAAAGAAGAGTAAAAATACGAAAAAATATAATTTTTTTTGTAATGAACAAAATACATTGAATTATAAGCTATAAAGACATGATTATACACTTGAAAAACGTATTATGGGCCAAAAATAATAATGCTGAGTGGTTTTTGTATTTTTCTTTGTTGTCGTTTTCCTTGAGATCTTTTTACGTGGTGATCCTGAGGAAGATGGACCTGGTTCCTCGTCTGGTTTGAGAACATCTTCACTAGTTTTTGCCTTCCGTTTCTTCGATGGCAAATCTTTCGGCAATGGAGCCAAAATATCTACTTTAGATATATCCGAAACTAAGCTGCGAAGATTGTGATAGATGTACCACTGACGTTAAAAAGATAAATCGGCTGGTTGTATAACTTTCGGCATTTCAGGATCAATAGGTTTTAATAGAAGATTAAAGGACTGCACTTCTTCACTGCCTGCGAATTTTTTTGTTTTTACACAATCTGTAGAGATTATGAAATGATGGAATTACGTAGCTGTACCATTCATACCAGACGACTTTTTCTTTATTATAACCCCCAGGTGATGATGCCTCGACACACTGCAGTAAATCTGCATAAGTGTCGATGTTACTGACAGCATACTTACTTTTGAAAATACCGAAGTAACGATCAGGCGCGAACTTAGTGTGCCCTGTAAGTAGAAAATTGAATAAAATAGTTTTGTTAAGACCCCGGGCCAAACGCCATTGCAGATATGATAGCACAGTGTTATTCTTATTTTGCCCAACACATTTGTCACAGAAAAGAACGAGTGTTGCAATGTCTTTATAGTAGGTTTCCAGGTGATAATGCAGGATGCTCACAACACAGTTCGGTCCTTTACCAATGTCATCTTGTTCGTCTAGCATGTAATTGTACTGTAAAAAAAAATATAGTTAGATCCTGTAAAGGTGAGCAATTTGAGTTCCTATGATTCAGTTTGAAATTCTAACCTGAACTTTTTGTTTTTCATTTGTAGTTCCGAAGACTCCGCACCTCTTGGTTGCTTTGAAGTATGCTGTACCGGTTGTGTGGACTGACAGGGTAGTGAACGGTTTGGGCAAAATCAAATGACAGAACGACTGCTGTAGGGTCAGTATTTCTACACCAACTTTGATAATATTCTCGTTGATTTCGGGCTCGGTGGAGGTGATCAAGAAATTGATTAAGCTTCTGTTCGCGTTCAATTTCAGTAACTCCTTTGGCTTGCGCAATCGATATTGCGTTTCCTATTAAAAGAAAAAATACTGAATTTAATCTCAACGTTTGATACAACTATAAAATGAGCAAATAATGAGCTACTTACCACGGCAGACATCGCAGAGATCATCCGCTGGTTTCATAACTGTAACGTAGGGTATATATTTGGACCATATCCGTCGAAAACTGCGATTACTCAGCTTCAATTCATCATCACTGAGTAAAGAAATGTATTTATCCTGTCTCTGTCCATATTTCTTCCGCCCAGCAAGCTTTGCGTATACACTTTCTAGCTTTTCGTTACTCATAATTCCAGCTTCGATGTGACTTAGTATCACTAAATCAAGTTCATTTTTCGACATCTCTAAACAATTGTTCCGCGTACTCTCGATCATTTCCCGTGGTATCAGTGTATGACATTTATTATTACAACAACCTTTTGACAGAAATTTTGTTACCAGCTCCTCCTCCTTTACTTCAACAACAGACAGGTCAATCTTAACAAAAGTTTGTTCGGTATCATCTTCTGCCTGAGATACACATACTTCGTCTTCATCATAATCGCTCTCTTCATTGTTTTCATTATCCTTTTCATGGAAATATTGTCCGTATACGGCACTGAACTCCTCATCAATACTCATGTTTCATTTCATGCGGAATTCGAAGACGATAATCAACAGAAACACTTACACAAATGTGATAACAGAACATCCGGAAAGAGAGACGAATGAAAACAAGACAACAGCAGCTGCGCGGTATTAGAGTAAACGTTACTTCTTCAGTGTTACTTTTTTAAATGTTCCACACTAGCAACTTACACTATATAATATTCCGACCAAAAACAACACTTACTAGACGTCCTTGAAGCCTCTGGAAAGGAGAACAATTAATGAGATAACGAGAAACTGACGAAACGAGTTGTTTATTTTTAACAGCTGTTTCCCAGAAAACTAGTTTACGCACGTTAGCTCCCTTTTCGTAGACCAGGTCACATATATAATAATAAGAAACATTATATTCTGGCTATTAAACTAAATTAAGAAAATTTATGCCATGAATAATCGACTAAATTAAAAAAAATATCTATTATGATTAATTGACCAAATTAGGGAATTGCTATTACGATGAATTCATTAAATTAAAGAAATATCTAATGTGGCTAATTGACCAAGTTAAGGAACTCAGTATTATGACTAATTGACTAAATTAAGGAGATATCTACTACGAATAATTGACTCAATTAAGACAATATCTATTATGACTAATTAACTAAATTAAGAAAATATCTATTACGACTAATTAATTAATAATTAACTAAACTAGGAAACATTTACTATGACAAATTGACTAAATTAAGGAAAGGTTAATTAACAATCTTGTTATAATGGTTAATTAATTTGTAAAGATTATCAAACTGAATAGTAAATATAAAATAAAGAACAGCAGAGTTTTCGGAATGAACATTTGGTAGCAATTACAAATTTAGCTCATTTTAGTCTTTGACAAATATCAGATCTTGATTTAAACCTTGTTTGATGATTCTTACTATATAAATTAAAAGCTGATACCGAGAAGATAACTTTTTACAAGATTATTCAAACTCGAAGGTGTGGGCATAAATAATTATTTCAATACTTCATAGCATTTTTGTAAGAGAAAATAGATTTTCTTTGATGGGATATGGTCTAGAACTATGTACTGTCTTAACTACAAATATTGGTTAGCTAGAAACTGTGCTGAAATTGGCACTGATATCATAAGTGCTGGAAGGTTTTGTGTACGCAATATTGATACAATAATTAAAATCTAAGGAAATCTAGGAAAAGTCCCCACCATTATGGTTTTATAACATATTGTAGGATATAATTGATTTTTAGAAAGGAAAAAATTTATATAATAATTTTTATTAATATCAGTGTATTCAAATTTTATACTTTTAGTAGCATAACATATAGTGAAATAAATGAAACTGACAGCTCAAGGAAGGAATGTGCTAACTATTATACAAGGCTACGGCTACACCTAAAGTAGTGGATATGTGCATGCAACTTTTAAACATTGAGCTGCTACAGCTCTAATACAAAACGTGGAGGCACAAAACCGATATCCTATACACCAATTAATATGCCTTCGTAAGCTTTTTTTCGCAAAAATTGATATTTTTCTTCTTTCCTTCATTAAATTTTCATTTCCTTCATTATTCTACTCATTTTTCTCTACAAAATTAATATTGTGTCGTCTTTTCATGCACATTCCTCATACAAAAAAACAGTGCCAGCCTTCACTTCAGCAATCAATAATGCTTTATTCAGCTCCATTAATAACACAATCTGATTAATACAGTTAATTAATTTTTTTTTAATGTTCCTTAAACCCACCCATTTTCTATATGCTTCTATCATTTATTCTTCTATCTACTTTTTTACTTTATTCCTTTACCTACTTTCGGCATTCTGTGTCACCTGCGCATATTTATATTACATTAATGCTCTTTCTGCATCTCCGACGAATAAACAAATTTCAAGCAAATCGAAACTCCATGAACCCTTAGTTCAATATTCAATGAAAACGCTCGCCGAATCCGATAAGCTCTTTGTATAAGTAATTATAATACTCATAAGCAGCCGTAGATAATAATCCTTGGTTGGTCATTATTTCGTAATGCGTTTTTCTACGCATTAATAACACCAACAAATTATCATATAGCCATATCGATAATACCGCTATATAGATAGTATCATTTGTGCTACCTTTTATGCCATCCAAATTTACCTGCGCTCGTGTGTATGTGTGAAAGATTATTTATATAGTTATGCGCAAATTTAGGAGGCTTGTCTGTGTATGTGTGTGTGTGTTGGTGAACTCATTAAGGCTTTAGCTGTCTATTTGACTTTGCAACGCTATTAATTCCTAATAACAAAGTCAGCTTATGTGGTCACAACATGCCATTTGCACATTTTCGCATATTCCGGCATTAAAAACATGAAATGGCCAAACTTTCCAAATGCGATTACGGAGCGTGAACGTAGCCAACTAATAACAGACATACATTCATACATATATATATATGTATATTAAATATACATACATGCATATTAAAGGTGTATTTGTGTATAAAAAGCTAGTATGTGCAATAAATATATAATGCATATGAGTATTTATGTGCGGCTATGCAAATGTAAAGAGATTTTCAGATGGTCTACTCACAAAAAATTAGTTATGCATATAAATATTTAATGCTAATACGTGTACGTATGTATGTATGTACAAAAATATATAGCAATTGGGCAAATTAGTATTTTTGTGCGATAAAAAGTGCGCATAAGATGCTAGAAACAACAACAATTAGGGATTACATTATTATTACCTAAATAAAAGAGCTCCATAGGATTAGCCACATGGTGTTTATTAACTAAATATACGTATACATATATATTTGACAGTGAAGCAGCATTCTACACATTCATTCTGTACAGCAACGCACCTATGTTCATTGAATAACTTTGAATCACACGCGCCGTTAGACAATGGCAAGAGCTAAATGCTACTGAAGTGCCTATAATACGCATACATATAGATATCAATATATATATAGACATCAATATATATGTATATATTGATATATATACGCTTACATTTATATATAAATGCGCTGGTATGCGAGAAGCATGCCTTTGCTTGGCACTCTGCGCTGCAGTCAATTTAGTGCGTTAATCATACGCCATGGGTGGTCAGTCGCGCGCTGCTGGGGCGTAGCTTGCTGTTTTTATTAAGATAAACTTTAGGAACTCAAAAAAATAAAAACCCTACTGCATCAATTGTTATATCTTAGGGACTCATTTATATACACTTGATTCAAAAATTTAATTTTTGCATAAAAATTTGAAGTTTTTTTACATTAAAATTGATGAAAAATAATTAATTATTTTCGCGTCATACTCGTCCGATACTCGAAAATATAGCATGAAATATTGACATTTTTAGCTACCTCAGTAAAATTGAAAGCTTTATTTAACCCTATCTTAATTAAATTACTAGCCGTTGAATCCAGATGAGTGTTAGTAGCTACCCTTTGGCTTGCTGGGCTAACTTGCTAACCCGATTCTATTTCAGGCGAAGTGATGTCTGCACAAAGTATCTTGACTCAAGTATAACCGATAAGAAAATGAGTAGTTTTGAGCAACAGACCCTTCGACTTGCTTTTTTATCTCATCGCGTCAAATTGAACCAACAACCTGTTTGTTTGCATGGATGTTCAGCAGCATAAAGCAATTTCTATAATCTAATTCGCTTTTTCGATATTATTTGGTATCGGCATACTTGGCGTAAGATATTTTCTTGATCTATAAAATAAAAAAATTCTTTGAATATGGTCTACTTAAAAGTAGTAATGATCTACCTAAAAATATAAAATATTTATTTTATTGATATAAAATTGCTGAAATGTTTTAAAAAGCTTCTGAAAGTCGTTCTCCAAAAATTCATTACATAAGGACATCGGGTAACCAAAACCAAACCAAACAAATCAATGCCAGATAAACTATCGCAGAAAATAATCAGTAAACACTGGAATATAGTAACGGGGTTTCAAGAAAGAAGTGCTACAATTTTTTTTATTAACAAATAAAGCAAAGTACATTCGATGCGATAATGTTGGAACTCGTCTTCGTCGATTGTCAAGCATAAATCAGCCGATACTCCTCATCAATCGTCACTGGCTTGTTGACAAAGACCATAGACTTGACCCCACAGGATATAGTCTAACGGCGTCAAATCGCAAGACCGAGGCGGCCAATTGGCTGTGCCATTTAATGAGATAACATGTTCACCGATTAGAGACGGCCAACGCTTGAGAACGACCTGCGAAAGACTGATTAGTCTCTTCCTCAATTGATGCGCTAGCGGCAGCAATATTCTCGACACGACGGGCAGTTCTTTGCTTCGCTGGTACGGTAACGTTCTGTACAATTCCAGTGGATTCAAATTTTTCCTCTAGACGTTCAATTGTTGATCTGCCAGATCGATTATGATGACCATAAATTGGACGTAGTGCTCTTAAAGTTGAAACCACTGACTCCGAAATTCTGTAGTAAATTTTAATAAATTCGACTCGTTCTTACATTTTATTACATATTTCGTACATATTATATATTTGCATGATAAAATGGCAAACCTTACTGAAAGTAATGTCAAAAGAGCGGTGTCGTTTGCTGTCCCTATCGGCTTATTGTTGTAGCAATTCCTCACTAATTATCCAAAGTGTGGCCATTTCGAGGCGAATGTTTACTTCTAACGGTCTAATTGTTGACGGCAGTGTACCCGGTGGGCAACAGTTCATAGTGGACCATGAGGTTTTTTGCGTTAACTTGTGAGACAACTATGCAAACAGATGGCTCTTGTTCAACACGAGATAAACATTTTCACAATCATTTAATAAAGGTTACTCAACCTTCCACAAATTGACATTACAGTAGAAAGCTCGGAGCTTTTCAAAAGAATCTTAATACATAGTTTGATAGGCAGGGAGATAGTGAATGAAATAGGTCACATACCCTTACGATTTATCTAGAGGAGAAAGCTCAAAGTCACGCTAAAAGGCAAAAAATCGAAAAGACAAGAAACGACATAAAAATATCGATATTAGTAGACAGAATTAAAGCAATAATCTCACACCGCATTCCGTAAGAGAATGCCATTAGAAGCAAGGAGTTTGAAGACAGTGACTGCCAGAAAGCGGTTGCATTTATACTGGATTCTAGGACACAAGGGCGTTCTAGAAAGCGAAATAGCTAATGACATTGCCAAAGATGCTACGTAAGTTACCAAAATGATGCACAATGAAATGGCTGACATACGGATCCGGGTAAGAGGGCTTGCTCTCACTCACACGGTCTCGAAAAGACTGTTGACCTAGGCAGAGGTCTCAACTTACTGGCATCACATGCAAGCCGTATGGATATTATTAACGATGCCACCTGTTGAAAGTGCAGAGAAGTAGGCATGAGAGACACGCTGGAGCACTTCCTATGTTTATGTTCAATTTTATCAAGAACTCGTCTTAGATATCTAGGGGCTTCGCAGCTCAAGGGATTTGGATGAAGTATCAGAATTAGGTAACAAGTCTCTAATAAACTTCGCAAAAAGCGGTGACGTCCTATATGAGGTAAACTTCAACTCATATTAATAATGAATCTCCATCTGCCATTACAAAGAATCTGCGGGTCTATGTAAGGCGTGACTGACAGCCAGTGTAACCTAACTTAACCTTTTCACTACACGTTCGACTGCCATCTTAATAGTAGGCTTTCAGGCTGACTGACTATCAAGTAATCCTATTAGAAGATAAATGTCGGAATCAGTTATGGTTAAAGATGCGTTCATGATACCTTTTAGCGTCATTTAAGAGGGCTAACAATTCTCTACATACATGCTTGTTATAATAGTTACCCACTGAGACTGCGCCCATACTTCCTTTGACATACAACTGAACGGAAAAGTGCCCCATGAATGTGGAATGTTCATGTTTACATTCCCGTGTATTTCATTTGCAAAATATTTATAATCCCAAGCCGCCAAATATTGCGAGTAATATTCAGCTTATAGAAGACAAATCGTTTTTCACAATTATGATTGTACGTGTGAATGAATGTGTGCATGTGTGTGTTTTTGTGTGCACATCGTTACCCGTTTACACTTCAACGCAGACCTTTTCGTGCAATAAATAATTCGCTAAATTGCCATGTGTAAAGATGATAAATTACATACTTAAGGGCGCATAGCGACACACGCACACACACACTCGCCTGTAAKTGCACGTTCATATTAAAGTTATATGCTTACAAATGTCGACATCTTAAGAGCTAAGTGTGCCCATTTTACAATACATTAGGTTTCTGTGTGGCTTTCAGGCCACCTTTAGATTAATGAATCATCTTATACGAGAATTCACACGATTTGAATAGTACATATACATAAGTACATGCGTACTTTTACACATGCACGTTTGTGGATGATTTGCGGAACAATTTTTTTACAAGTATGTATTACAAAGCGGCTCTATAAATTTCTTATGTAATTACAAAATAAATTTTAAGTTAATATGAGTGTATGAAGTGGAAATGAAATATACATATATGTATGCATGTAAAAGTAAAATTATGCGAGGGTTACATAAAAATAAAAACATAGAAACTTCAAATTTAATTGAGAAAAAACATTCTATGGCATTTGTTTCCTGAAGATTATCTATCTAAAATGCTGGTCGCGGCTATGTCTTAGATGTTCCATATCCTGAGTCCAATTTTAAATCAATCGTTTGAACATTTCAACTGGTAACGGGTGAATAACACACTTGATGTTTTCCTGTAAGCCTTGAATCGAAGCGCGATTTTCCGCACGGACTTTAGACTTTACATATACCCACAGGAAAAGTCTAACAAGGTGACATCACAGGATCTTGGTGGCCAATCACCGGCCCAAAACGTGAAATTTTCTGCTCACCGAAGTGTTCTCTCAATGTATCCATTGATGGATGCAATATTTGAGAAGTGGCGCCGTCTTGTTGAAACCAAATGTCGTCGAGATCACAAGCTGCTATTTTGGGCATCAAATAGTCAGTTATCGTGGCGCGATAGCGGCCGCCATTGACGGTTCGTTCTCATCGGCATCATTTTTAAAGACATATGGGCTGATGATTCCGCCCAAGTTGGTCTCATCACTAAACAAAATTTGGCTCGAAAACGTCGGATCTTCTTGGAGCGTTGCGAATAGTACAGTCAGTGGACCGATTATGTTGATCATACGTTGAGCGAAGCGCACGAAAAATATTCTTTAAAAAACATGAAATTTTGTAATAAAGTTGAACGATATGTAAACATTCTTCAGTCGGACGTTTTTTTATGATAAAACAATGCTGCACAAAAATAACATGATAGCTTGACACGACTCACGCGTGACCTGTCAAAAAAGACTATTGCAATTCGAGTATTCTACCTCAAAAGAACTAACCTGGTTTGGCGTCCAAGAATGAATGAATTCAAATTTTTAATACCCTGTTCTGCGTTGTATTTCAAATAGTTTTTAACCATAAAATTATTGTTTTGCGTTTAGTTACAAATTTTTTGAGTTTTTCGGCTAGACCTAACTTCAACTTGGTCACTTGTTGGCGGTGGCCAACATATTTAAGGTTGCCTTCGTGAATATAGTTTTATCACTACTCTTAACACCATATAAAACCGACTTCTTTTTGTAGCGTTAAGAGGCTATACCAGTGTGACCATTCAATAAATATTTTTCTTTTTGCTTTTTCGATAGTTTATATTTCCGAAAATATCCTGTGAAATGGCCCAGGTCGTATCTTGAATAATGTTTAGATGGTAGCGTTGTAAAGATGTTCTTTTCGTTTGGGATCTGCAAAGACAGCAAATAACTCCGTTATTTTTCAATATTTTTGTAAATAATAGAAGAAAATATACCTTATTACGTCCAGAGAAGTTCGAAATATTGAAAAGAGTACTTTTTTTTTTAATTCGTGAAAATTGGCTAATTTTTCATGCGTCACACTGGTATAGCCCCTTAAAGCAGCATTTCCGACCTGAAAAATTGTCTTTCAATGTCCCTTGGCTTCATTTCATATGGCACCTTCTATGTATTACTCTTCTATTTAATATTTTGAAATTTACTGGTTTACTCATATTACAGTCTCTGGAGAATTGAAACTTCCACTAATAATTAGCTAAAATCTTTTCAAACAGGTAATTAAACTACAAAATCAGAAACAGATATCCACACACCTCAAATTAACCGATTCGTAATGCTAAATTTTTCGATTCTAACAAAAAATTCCATATTAGCTTCAATATTACATATTTTATAAAATCCTCTTTGAGACAAATGTTTTTAAAAAATTGCTCGATGTGTTAACTAACAAATTAACAGTTTATAATCAAACTGCTGCCATCGTTCTTTTATGTTCGCCCTTCTTTTGTATAGGTTCTATGTATAGCATCGTTTAATACTGATCTAAGCTAACTTAATCTCACTTCAAATTATATACAATTTTAACAATTAGTATAAAATGAATATTAATAATAATAATTTTTAACTTTTCAGGTAAGGAAATTCCTATAGAACTAACTAAAAGAAAATATTAATCACATACGGCTGGGTAAGCATCACTAATCTGATCGAAATTATAATTTCCTTTAATAAAATTTGTTTGTATAAAAGACCTACAACTTAGATGGTACTTAAATTGCGATACCAACAATAACAGGCAGAGGTTAAGCTGGCTCCAAATACCTTTCAAAGATGTGAGCTTTAAGCTTTTATCATAATTGTCAAATAAACTGCACAAAACATGCTGTGGAAATCGCAAATGGAAGATTTTTGCACAGATAACTCTCTTTCGTAAATAAATTTGTCACAACACGAGTAAAGAGTGGCTTAAAGTGATGAATGATTTGACTATTTTTGACATCAATTTCTTAAATCATTCATCACTTTAAGCCACTATCTGCATAGTTTGTATGATGTTTGAATTGTGTGCAGAGTTTTTAGTAATAAAGTGAAAGAATATGGACTTATTTATATTTATATTTATATATATTTATACATATTTCTATTTATATATACATACTCTCCGATGCTTCCTTCTGAGTGTTACAAACTTCTAGGAAAACAATTTAAGTTTCATTTAATTTAAATAAGTACCATTGAAAAGTTCGGAAAGAAGCGTTAGAGCTCAAAAGGAATACTCTGCAAAAATCCATCATCCGAAAAGGTCAGTACTCTTCGTTTAAGTACACGTAATCGAATGTATAACACTTCTCACAAATGGATAATATATTGATTACAAGCTCAGAGCTGGGAATAGTCATAGAACATTAGATCAGGTTAGTCTGGTAGGTCTATCAGCCACGCATAGACCAGTTTTGATCCTTTGCGATATCAGATGGGGTTCAGTTCATCATGAATTTCCTACTGGATATATTAAAATTAAATAAAGAGTTAACATGGATAAAATTGTGAAATAATAACAAACTATAAAATATGTACTTTAGTGGCTGATACGAAAAGAAATTTTATTACTTTACCGAACCCCCTACATAAGAGTGGTTGATTTGAATAGGGGCTGAAAATTAATTATCACACCAGTTTTTGCGAATAGAACTCGAGATAGGTGTGGAAGATAGCAAGATTATGCTGTTTTTAAGGTAGATTGTGCGCAGCAGTGCTAAGGAAAGGAAAGGGTTGCTCTACTGCGAAAAACTTAACACGATGAACTTTCCCCGAAGCGGTTGTTGGGTTTGATATATAGTGAGAAGTAACACGGAGCTAAATAAGGCGGCCGGAAGAAATTCGGAGTGAACCGCAACTCCATAATCGGAAAAACTGTCAACTTAACCTTGATTTTTGACCTTCATTAACGTGTTTTTTCGACTTTGGCTCACATTGCCACAATATACCTCGGATTGATCGTCTGTTTCTGGGTTGTAAGCATAGATCGAAGACTCACTAAGAAGCTGTTCACTTGTTGGAACTGCCGATATCGGATAATTGAATCATATAGCTGCCAGCAAACTATTCTATCGTATTTAAGTTCCTTATGGCCGATCAAAATCAAGATGAAGATTTTTTACCCGTTTATGATACATAAAGCGCATATGTAAAGGGTTTTATATCTTCAGTCCAATTAAAGTTAACATTTGTTCTCATTATTCCATGGTGAAGGAAAAGAAGCACAACCGCAATTGTCTTTCCTATGGTTAAGCCTGGTTATTGTATGCCAAATTTCTTACAGGGTAGCTTGTTATATTCAGATAAGCATATGTATTTTTACATACAGCTTTACATACCTCGAAATATATATATTTGTATGTATGTATGCAAATGAGTATTTACCACAAACCATTTCTTTGCATTTTATGAGCAGATTAAGTGAGCTTAGCTTTTAATTACGGAATTTACGCTTAGACATGTTGCATTGAATTTAATTAGAATTTTCAGCTTGCCACATATGTGTACCGTTATATAATACAAAGCACAGTACATTACAGGCATGGCTTATAGCTTATACAATTATATAAGCACACCATATACTAGCTGTTTATATATATATATATACATGTACATATGTATGTATATATGTCAATATATTAGACAATTTTTAATCGCAGTCAAGCTTAGCTCGACACATATGTCGCAATATGCACATGAGCAATATATGGACATACATACATACATGTATATGTGTGCATAGGTATGTTGATATTTGCATATCACAATAAAGTCAATGTCGTGGCGTTTGTCGTCTCATGCGTATCTGTCTTTAATTTCCTTGATTCTAAGGCACACAAACACACACACACACAAGCTCACATAAAGACCCAGCGCTTAACAGAAGTGATCCTTTAAGCCACTGGAACGCACGTAATCACAAGCAAATACATACACACGCTTATTTTCAATTCCATTTGAAATGCTCGCATTTTTGGTATACATGTATGTGTGCGTTTAACATCCTTTTGGTGTACGGCGGCGCTTCAATGCCTCAGCGCCAGCTTTTATGTAGCTGAGGAAAGAAATCTTCACTTTGAGGTTGCAAAAATAATTCTTAGTGCATATTTCACTTTGTTTTTGTTTTTAAATTCTCTTGTTTGTTTGTTTGTAGCTTGATAAATTCCTTTCGAAAATTGACTTTCTTCTAACCCAGTAACTGTATAACCGTAATCTGAGTTATGCATTTGACCTAGTCGATGAGAAATCTTCTCAAAATCATTTTTCATTTTTTTGTTTTGGTATTTACTTTTGTACTTCTGCTGCAGGTGAACTATGATCTGCAACACTTTGGTGAAATTTGTTTTTGTAAGAGTGAATTTTCTTCATAAATATAATTTTTAAATTTCATTGCAACAAATTTCAGAAAGTTTTGTTGTTATTTTCCATGCAGAAAGTTCTCAATCGCTCTGAACGACTGAAGGCTGTGGTCTTTGCACCGCCTCAGGTGATTTTGGCATCGACTAATCAGTGCAGTACTGATTTTCTCCATTTTCTTTTATTTTCAACGCAACTTGTGCTTCCGTGCGTATTGCAGTAAAACGATGTCCTCGTAATGCTATTTGGAGTCTTCCTCAAAGTATGATCTATCTAGCGCCATTTCCAGTGCTTTGTTTTCTTCAGTACGTTTTTTGTTTTCGTTAAACTCTATAAGACTTGATTGCTCATTATTTTGTATTAGAATATTGTGCAGATGAATCGTAAACCTCTAAAGATTCTCTCTTTCACCTTCTTTGTTTCGTTGTGTTCATTTTCAATAGACGATATACGTAAGAAGCTTGAAATGCCGTCCCACAGTTCTTTTTCTTCTGTTGCTGTTAAGTGCTCTCAGAGAGCAGAAACGTAAATCGAGTAGAAAATTGTTCGGCTGTCTCTTGTGATGCAGCTTCCGACGTCGAACCTTCTTTGTGCATGTTGACGTGCGTTTTTTTTTTTCAGCACAGAGGCCGGTTCGTATCTTGGCTGCAACAAGATAGTGGTTCGAGTCAATGCCGCACGTATCTTCTGTCTATCATGACATGATCAATTTGGTTAGTGGCTTTTCGATCCGAAGACTTGATTAATAGCTTAGCTTGATTAATTTTTTCTTTGCTGGAATCTAATACTATAGTAAACCATATTTCAAGCCTCGGCAAAGTCGATCAGCCTCAACCTATTTAGGGATGTTGCATCAAGGAGCCTGAATTACCGACCGTTATAAAAGTTGCTTTCTTTGCCCACCCTGGCGTTAAAGTCGACAAGTACGATCGTGGCGATATGCTGGAGGGCTTCGCTTTCATGCGGATCGGGGGATGGGTTCATCCACCAGGGTGAACTCGCCACAGTCGTTGTTCTGTTGATCGCATCTCTTGGTCGGCGTTGATGTCAGCCTCTAACGAGGACATCAACCAGTTGGACAGCGTCACCTTCCCAATTAAAGGACCGCACATTCCAGGTGCATGTCCCTAAATCGTAATCCTTAATATGTTTGCTGGTGGTCAGCAAAAGGCTGATCTCTCATCCGAGGACAGTTCATGTGGAGGGATTTTTCGTCTTCAAACGGATATTTTGTGGCGAACCAGAGGATTCATGTTCTTAGACCGGAAATCTTGAGCTACTTGAATCATATGTAAGAGAATCGTTTCTGGCCGCTCCCACGGGAAGGCAATCAGAGAACTTTCCTCAATTGTAAGAGCTTAAACACATAGCTTCAACACATTCCTTCTTTATACTCTTACGTTTATATATATATGTATTAGATTCCTCAAGGAAATTTAAAAAATATAAAACTTTTAATAATATTACAACCATTTCAAAATTCGTTTCGAAATTATATTAATTTAATGATTGTCCGTCAATTTATTTAACCAGCGCTATTCAAAATTAATCAAAGACAAGTGCAATAAAATGATTAGAAGAATCCACCACAATTTTCAACCAAAAATAAATTTCTGTCTTTTACGCTTCTCATTCGATTTCAGATACTAAAAGATAAATATAGAAATAACCACCCCCACAGCTTCCTTTCTAAGTCAGACCACAGAATTCTAAAAATCGAAAGTAAACGTTTTCAAAGCGTTTTTTAATGCAGCAAACGAAGTGATTTTTTCTCCGTACCCATATGCTGGAATAAATAATCATATACATATATAGTACGTAAATATATATTGCACTTAACTAATGCAAATTGTGCGCAACCTTGATGTGGATTTTAATTGCAATGCGCTGCGTTGTTCAATGAAAATTGCATGTTCGTGTCAAAGATTTAATGCCATGCAAATCGCACAAGCGTGAATGCGAGTACTCACATGCAACATTTCATACTTATATATGTGTGTGTAATATACTTATATATCTATATACATATATATAGGTAGGAGAGTAAGCTATTCGCACACGCCAAAAACATATTTTAAGCACTAGCAATAAGGACTAAATGTTTTGCAGGCCAAATTAATTATATACAGAGGTTCACAATCGGCAAGCAATTATTTAGCTTATCTAAACGATGAATGAATGTATCTTTAGCAGCACTTAAATAGTTTCGTGGCTCGTCAACTTTATAAATGTTTGGTTGTTAAAATATTGCAGTTCGATCTGATCAAAACAACTAAGAATCAGCAAGGTTTACAGAATAATAATACCTTGTGTAGCAGAGGTCAAAGCAGCCTAATCAGAAAACTACTAGTTCGTTAGCAGTACACTTTTGGAGAACCAAGTAAAGTAACTGGTATTGATATTAATCGACTGAATAAATTTGTGGTAAACTCAAAATGCATCCTCAATCTATTGCGTGACGCACTTTGAGGAGTTTTTAGGTAGCACAAAGAAAAAATATTCGTCCATATGAGTTCCATTGATTTTGCATCAACCCTACGGCCTAATCTAGCCTGCCATAACTATCTTGCTTTCGTAGATGAATTAATCGATCTAATAGTTCAAACGAGCGAGTAAAGGCCAGTGTTGCTTACTAACAACAAATCATTTGGTTCCGTTCGGTTTCGATAAACATCTTTTTTAACACAGCAGCTTTAAGAACAATATGCACTGTGATAGTCGTTATTAATCCACTCCAGGCTGACAATGCTCGCATTCCCTTAGCTCTAGCAAACATTGATTTGTTATTAGTTCAGCAGAAATATAGTTTTGAGTACACATATTTTGGTTATTCTGAGAACTACGTATGTGTCGTAATGTTTATTGATGTTATTGTCATGTAGCTACGGATTCAAACTTATTGCTCACCCTTGGTGTAGACAACCTGGTTCTGGCGTCTAATTTTGTCCATAGATGTTGAATTTTCATTTTTATTGTTGAAAGTCATTATCATAAGTATGGTTTTTAACTTGTGCTGGTTTGAAAAGTTTTCAAACGGGTGTTTTGAAAATTGGCCGCTAGATATTTCATTATATGCAAAAAAAAAAAACTTTTGATGAAGAGTCAATCTATTTTTGGTTTTTGTATGGAATTTAGTTTAATTTAGAAAAGAGACGAGAGTGTGCGTGGTAGTTTGCAAGGACATTTTTCAAAAATTTTATTTATATTCTGCATATGAGCCTTCATTAAAGTAATCTCCTCCAGATGCAATACAATTTTGCCAACGATTTTTCCAATCTTTGATTCATTTTTCATAAGCACTTTTTGGGATTGCCTACAGCGCCTTCAGCGAATTTTGCTATATCCTTCGATTGACTGCAAATGAGTTCCACGAAGCGGCAATTTCACTTTGGGAACAAAAAAAAAAAAAAAAAAGTCACACGGAGCTAACTCTTGTGAACACTGTGGTTGATAGATGGTATTCATATATAAATTCGGTCACAATCGTGGCTCGATGTGATTGTTATTCCACAATTCCGGCCGTTTTCGACGGATTCTTTCACACAAACGCCTAATTACACCAAATAGAACTTCTTATTAACCGTTTGTCCTTCCGAAACCATTATGCACCAAACCACAATATCGTAAAAAACAATTAGCATCGCCGTGATTTTTAAGCAGTTTTCACGTGTTTCTTTTGATTTCGGCTCGTTTCACTCCATTCCGCTGATTGTGGATTTCTTTGCATATCGCGCATATATAGATGTCAAATCGGCACTTATAATGCGCTCCATGAATGTGGGATCAGAATTAGCACGATGAAGCATCTTCAAAGAGACCTTTTTATGGTACTCTTTTTGAAATACCCAAAATATCTAGCAAAATCTTTCGAGCGGATTCGCGAGAGATGTCGATCTCTCTTGCCGTCTCTCTAATATTTGCCTGACAACTTTCAAGCACGATATCCTTCACTTTTTAGTGATTCATCATTTCTTATTTTCTTTTTTGTCACAATGTTACAAGTGTGTATAATATTTTCAGAGTTTTGGTAAATTATATTCGTTTATTATGTTAAAACTAACTCGTTTATGTCCAAGTAAGCTTCTAGACTACTTTGTGCATTCAAAGAACTAATAAATACTCGCAGGAATATGACTATACATATATGTATGTATGAACCACTTCACTATTTATGAACCGATTAAATGTCTGAGGTAAGATTATGGAAATATATTTTAAGAGGTAATCATTTCTCAGCATCGAAAGATTTTGAGATAATATTTTTTATATTTTAAGAAGCTCGTTTAAATATCCAGATATTTTTAAGTGTTTATATTACGTTTATTAACCATAATTCATGTATTTTCTTCATTTCCAAGTTTCATTCACTACAAATTATTTTTGTCGCATGTTGCATTAGCCTTGAATGAAAGTGTTGCTGAAAAAAAGCGACCACATGCAACTCTGCATATATTTGATAATACTCAAGCATACGAGTAGAAGTTTAGATATAACATTGGTGTATATACCAGCAGCCATTTATTTATACATATGTGTATGTTTATGTTATATGCAATAAATGTGTACATAAAGAATCACGTGTAAGTCTATTACTCCATATTTATTGCTCCAACAACGTTTCTATAAACATTTTTCGTCATGCCTGGTCTCATATTGCAGAAATATGCTGCCATATTTTCCAGTCAATTTGTGAATCTATGAAGCGCACACAGTTACATGTGCTTCTAAGAACTTACACACATACATACATACCAAATATGTATAAAGAATTTGACATTCATGCAGCTAGACATATGTGCGTGTGTGTGTGTGTGCGTGTGATGGTTTAACAACTTGATTTATGTACTCGGAAATTTTATATAAATTTTATCGTGTAAAGTACATAAATACTATTTACATACATATGTATAGGAAACGGAACAAATATATATATGTGCATACATATATATGAGTATACATATATACCCATGCGTCTGCTTAAACGCTGCTTTATTTGGCTTAGTGGGTGTAATGCATTCACCAGGAGCTTAAGAAGTCCGCAACTAACGTGTTTATAAAGCGGGACATTTAAGTGCGGGTGTGTGCACGTGCGTATTTGTGAGCTTATACAGCATTATGTCACATTTTAATAACACTTCACACGCTGATTCTGTGTCGGATTTCAAAGAGCTTGAAGCACAAATTATTGCTAAATATGTATAGTATATATGTACATACGTATATTCTGCATTCATGTAACCTTAGCGCAAGAAAAAACGTTAACTGCGGTTGCACGAAGCCTATAATACCCTTAACAAATAAGAAAGTTTCCACACAAGCACTTGATTTTGATCGGTCTGTTTGTATGTCAGCAATTCGATCCGAACAATTTGTTCGGGCATTGTACAGTTGTGTTCCAACACATGAGCAGCTGGGAAAAAATTGGGTTCATAACCTCATTTTTATGATGAATTGTTTTAGCTGCTCGTTATACCCAAAACCCAGATAACCTATACGAAATAAGTAAGGAAGGACTAAATTCGGGAGCAACCACACATTTTATACCCTTAAACTTTGCACGATTCATAGTCAGAGAAATGCCTTAAGGTGCAAAAAGTCAATTATATATTTGTAGTATATGGAAAATTGGGGGTAGTATCGACCAGATTTGATTAATTTTTACCAATACCACATATTATTAACATGCCACATACTAAAAAAATATTGCCTTGGTTTCGTTAAGGTACTTCACATACAATCACCAATCATATGGAGTAAAGTCAGCCAGATGTTCACAAAAATACTGATATGGCGACTAGGCTAATTTTTCGTCCAATTTAATAGGTATATATTTTACATACAAAGACATACTGTTATGAGTAAAACATGCTTATATACGCTATAAATTCAAACGAAAGTTCGGAGATTTTTGTTTTAGGTATATGGCTGCTCAGGGAACTATTGACCCGATTCGACCACTTTTTGATACACAAATATAAGATTTTCTCTTTAATTCAATTGTATATTCCATAAATTGGCCGATATTTTCAGTTAAAAGTTGTTTATAGATACTTGGGTCCACATATTCAAAAACTAGGAGCTTAAATAATTTGGTTGAATATGGACAATTTTTGGTCATAAGGTGTCTTATTTTAAGGAATTATTAGTGCAAAGTTGTATCATCTTGATTTGTGTACTGGATGGTGAAAGAGTCAGATAGAATTCTAAATTGTGTTATATGGGATGGAGGCGTGGTTGTGGTACAATTTTGCACATTTTCGCACTGTGGCATAGAAATGAAAATTATACTATGGTTTAAGTTTAGTCGAAATCGGTTGAGCAGGTCTCGATACATGCGATTTCACTTAAGAGTAGGCGGTGCCACTCCCGGCTGCCATAAAGCCTTCTTCTTCCAGTTTTATACCTTAAATAAGAATGTAATTATTATGGTACTTTATAGGTTTTCGGCTAATGGCAATTTCTAGACGTGGCAGAGGTCCGATTGCGCCCACCAACGAACTCGTAATTTTATTTTTTTTGCCAAGGCACATGTGTACCGAGTTTCATCAAAATATCGTCAATTTTGCCCAAGTTATCCGGATTTCAATTCGCCTCCTAATCCTGATCATTTATTTTATGCTTAACCATTAGATGAACAAAACAATTTTACTTTGTAGCACCACGTTGTTAGAGCATTAAAATGCTTCAAAATATTAAAAATGATTTCAGATATCATGTCATACTTACTTAGCCCTAGTTTTCGAAAAATAAATGGGGTTATACATAATCTTAGGCCCAAAAAGTCCCGAAGTATATATTTATTCTATGTGTTTAGGAATTAGAGGTTACCTTTGGCAGTTGGTAATTTCATGCTAGTAATTGTTTTGAAAATTTTAACATGGGTCATATTTTAGGAGTTATCCTTAACCACATACAAAGGATACTATATATTGTGATTTATATATTGTGAATGTATGTGTAACTTCCAAATTGCCGCGTAATAAGTAGGAAAAGTATTTGGTTTTATATGTACACAGCCTTACCTTGGTAAGGCTTTTCGTTGGATTGCTCGACATGACAGTTTCTTGGTTGAAAACAACCTCTTTGGAACTTCTAATTAGAAATTGTTTTAAATTTTATTATATGGGTATCACACTGATGAGAAATGAATAAATGTCAAATTTTTTTGAGCATATTCTATAAGCGGTATATTCAACGGCTAGATACTTTACTTAAGGCTTCCCAAACACAAATTTGGCAAGTTTATGCAATTGTATAAAAAAATTATACCCCGTCTTATACATAATTAAATAATATCTGTATAAATAAAATTGCTCAGATTCCGATATTCTGACATTTTACCCCTTAAGGTTTTGCCTTGCATTTGGTCACTGCGAGTTGCAAGAGAACTTTGCACTTTCTCACTTGCTTTATTTTTTCCAGCGACTAAGGTATGACTAAGTTGGGTTCCGTTTCCATGATAGGCGGCCACGATATTATATATTCGGTAAGGACTGGCACCACTAGAGCAACCCTTTTGCTTCTAAATTTCAAAATTGTTTCCACATAGTCTTTTACATTCAGTTAATAGTACCGCAGCTTTACTCGGTGGGTTCGAGTTTGTGTTTTCATAAGCTCTCAGTTAGTCGATTACAAATTGGATCAAAAAAATATAAAATCGCGCATATGCGGAAAATGTTCTAAGAATCATTGTAAACAACTTAAAGAGAAGAGAGTTTGATAATATGAAAACACGTTAGCTTTGGCTACTCTGAACATATAATACCCATCTCCGGTGCATTTTATACAGTAATATGTTTCCCTTTGGGTGTTGCAAACTTAAATTTTTTTTTTTTTTTTTTTTTTTGTTTATTTAGGGCAAAAAATATCAAACGCCTGTACAAGTTGAAAATTTTCAAAGTAAACAAGCTCTTTATTTTGACCTTGAACAGGGCCTAAATTTTCTTTTTTTATCATATACATTTAAAATGGGATTTTCTGATCTTTTTTTGTACAAAAATGGTAGTGATAATTTTTTTCATAAAGAAATTCCTTCAAAAGTTATACGCAGCTATACTTATGAATCAAATGCTCTGTAGTCATACCGTACACCATGTCGTATGAGCAAAGTCTAAATCAACTGAATGAATGCTCATGATTTGATGTATAACTTTTAAATGCATATTAATTTTAATGAAATGTTTTTATGGAAAAAATAGTTAAATCTTTTTTCAAGAGTGGAGAATTTTGATTTAGTCGGATATATTTCATTTTTGTTGCTGCATGCAAGATTAAAAAAAAAATGCTAGTTGTATAGAAGGGAAAAAATATGATTAGGCGCGGTGTAAATTTAAAAAAGAGATATTATTTACGTTGAATCATTCGTTTTAGGTTTAAAACTAAAACTTCAGCAGGCGTTTACCTAATAAAAATCAACTTGAGAACTAACGAACACCCTAAACTATATGTATATACTTTCAAGTGTACTAAATATAATATAAGTGTAAGCAGTTGAATTTTTGTATGTCTTGCTGAAAACTAAATTCTTCTCATTACTAGCAAGACTAAGTCGGAAAAAGATGCTAAAAAGTAGTCTCTATTGAAAATGCGCGTCAAATTCGTGAAACCATGCACGCTTAGTAAAGGCGAGTGGAGTCAACTTACGTACAAAACAAATGCTATATACAAACATATTAAGCTCTATATCTATCTCTCTATATATATGTATATATGTTACGGATGTAAGGTGTGCGATTAAGAGTTTTTGCGCCTCTGCTTGAGCCTGCGGTAGAAGTTGATCGCGTAATGGCTAAGTGTGCGTATGTGTGCGAGGGAGGGAGAGAGCGAGAGAGAGGGAGAATGCGAAGGGCTGGCAATACAATTTTGTTTGTTTGCTTATGAAAGTCATTAAAAGTTCATTAACAATGTAAGCTAAGATTTGAATGTGTTGTGTTGTATTTAAGTTTTCTAAAGTGCGCCAAGAGCAAAACACCCATATACACCACTCACCGGAATATGTATACCACACAATTAAGGATATACTAGAGAGCATACAAAGTCTGTCACTTTCTCACTACATAAGTGTCTGCAAGGCGCTTTATAAATGTTGCCATTAATGCTATTGCTTGCCCACTGGCTGTTGCTTCGACTTGGACCCACGTAAATACTCGGTTGTAAGTGCATGCAGGCAGCAGTGTTTAATATAAGTTTGTACCGTTAGCTAGCCTAAGACAAGTAGCAATAATACAGATGTACCAGCATGTCTTGTACTGCACAAAAAAGTAACAACAACAATTGCGTTTAGATAATACTCAAGCAGCTTAAGCAGTTAGAACAACAAGTGTCAACAGCAACAAATGCAATGACATCAACAAGTCACCATCATGGTCATCAAGTGGAATTGGTTTGAATTTACTGTGACAGGCCGAATTCCTATTTGCAATCTCCATCCCACTCTCTCTCCCTCTATGCTGCTCCGTGCTATTATGTTTAAATTGAATTTAATTATTTACTTTAATGAATTACGAAGCTTTCGTAAATTCTAAGGCACGCTCAAGTGACAGCTACTTGAGTTTGCTGTTGAGTTGTTTTTCTTTGTATTTATGCGAAAGCGGTTTGATAAGTCAGAGAGTTTTGTGTTGGAGGCTGCCAGTCGCTCTCTACTCTCTCTCTTATGGCTCGACTGTCAGTTCTAGGAAATTTTACTCATTGCTTGACGGCAATTGTAATAAAAGGGTTTGACCAATTTTGTACATATTCTTATACTAAATCAATTCATTCATTCAAAATAAACATATCCCTTGTGAATTTGTTACAGCAGATGGTGGGAAAGATCTTCAAAGTTCTCCACAAAATCCACAGAAAATTTCTGAATGACCAGTTCAAATACTAAATTCCTACTCCTGGATTAGGTTAGGTAACAGGTCGATTCAAACAAGATCATCTTACTTGAACAGCTTAGAACATCGATTCGTTATGGTTTCTTAAACTCATTTATAGCAGTTCCTAAGACACTTACAAATCGACAAAGCGCTTTGAGCCTATCATAAATTCGTTGAGACGGCTAATTTTAGTTTCGGCCATGTTTTCTTGTTCACTGGATATAAGACTGCCGAGTTGTTTCAACATCAGTCTTGCAAAGGCTGGACATGAGAGCTAAAGTCAAGCCTACTCGCCTCATAATAGAGCACCCTCTTTTGATTTCACCAAATGCAGAACAATACTGTAGCGTTACAGATCTTCGATTTTGTTTTCGATTTGGCTGGTTGGTCAGGTTTCACATATGATTTTTGCGTTTGCGGTTATTGTAATGTATTTATGATTTATCAACTGTCACAATCCGGTGCAAAAACGACCCCTTTGTAGCGTTTAAGCAGCATATCTGCCATGCAATTTTTTTCAGAGTCTCTTGGCTACAATCATATAGCACCCAATTCACATGCTTTTAAAGATAATCGACTACTTTTAAAGATTTGAAATGATTGCTTGATTGACTCCCAAAAAAACTGCGAACTGTCTTGGCAAACCGCACGAATATACAATGGGGATTTTTAAATTTTGAGAGCTCGTTTAGTCCACCTTCCCATAAAAGAGGCATATCAAAGAAAAGCCCATCGCTGTTATTTGTTGATTGGGCACTTTTAGTGATAGAAATCAACAACTATTTTTTTTTTCGAAAATCATCTTCTCAGATGAGGTACATTTTTAGCTTAATGGCTATGTCAACAAGCAAAATTTTCGCTATCAGTAAGAGTCAATACTTCCTGTAGTTCAGGAAACGCAATTAGAGCGATTGTGATGTGTGATGTGGTATGGCGGCATCAGCGTTTAACACGATATTGACTTACATTTTCCCGGAGTGATGAAGATAACGCGGGCGATCTCTATTTCCATAAACAAGACGCTGTGCTATTATTTTGAAGACGTCGCTCGATAGGGAGTCGCTTTGTCTGAAACGTTGCTTGGTATCGCACGGTTCGGAGAGGTCCTTCCCTTTACTTACTGAGCGTTTGGTATTGCTTCACGTCAGTTTACACAGCCGTATTAGTTAGCGGGGATACTAAATTCAGTCATAAGAAGAGGTTGTGTGTCGATCCAGGTCTAGGACCGGTAGTCGTGTGCTGGTTGTGTCATATTTAAAATAATATTTTCTGGCCACTTCTAAGTGAAAGACGCTCGGAGAACACTCTTCACTTGCGTGAACTTCTACACATGACTACATCTGATTTCCAGAAATGATCCAGTCAAATGGCCGCCAAGATCATACGTTTTAACATCTATAGATTATCTTCTCTGGTGGTATGTTAAATTAGAGGTTTAGCTAATCAACTGACGATGCTCGAGACACAACATTCAGAGCACTATAACCGAAATGCTGCTCCGGGTCATTGAAAATTAACGAAAACGGATGGAAATATGAAAACGGAGTTTTGGTGATCATGTGGCCAACATTTGTTCAATTCATAAATATCATAGAGGAACACCAGAACCCATTTTAAGTGTTTTTCATGTTAACGTTCAAGTCGTTCTTGCTGTTATATAGCCCACATAAAATTATTGAGCAAGTCTCGAATTCCATAACGCCAAAGCAATTAATAATTCATACCATAAAGACAATCAGCTAAGTGCATATTATATAAATATACGTTTATGTAATTAGAATATATTTGCCAATCAAACTAATAATGCACATTTATGCAGCCATTAGTATGCATACTTTTAGCGCTAAGTGCCTTGTGTGCTGTGTGCGGCACAAAGTGGCCTAAATTTGGTAGAAATATGCACAAATATTCATGAAAATGCATAGAATTAGCAGCTAAGAAGGAATTTGTATATATATATATATACACAATATATATATATATATCTATATCCATATGCAGTTTGTACTCAAGCATGAATGGGGCGATTAAGAGAATGTGTCGTAATGACTTGCTAAGCATACCAAATGCATTTCAACACTTACTCACTTATTTGTCAAATATAAATTTGAAATTATTACATTTGGAATGCAAGCAATTTCTGGCTGTCTGCCAATAATAAGAGAAAAACAACAACCACCAAAAAAAAAACACAAATGCGAATTCAGAGCACATTGTTGCAAGTGTGGCAGGGCAAATTCACCTCTGCGACAATGGTTAGTGTTGCTGATCACAATCACAATGGCCGACACATTTGCATTTGCAATTACCAATACAAATACAAGTACGAGTACGACAAATGACAGTGACAATAAAGCGCATGCCAAATTCACACGCGTTCGCATGTAATTGTAATTGTAAGTATGTTTGCGCAATTTTTGTCGAATATACTACTCCTTGTTGGAGTCTATAAATATATACACATATGCATTAGGGTGTCCGTTATTTCACAAGTGGTTTGGTTTTTTTGAGAAACGCCAACTGAAGTAACAGATTTTGCACTAAAAAAGGGTCCAAAGTAAACAAGCTCTTTATTTTCAATTTAAATCGCGCCTGAAATATTTTACGATTCCCATATATTTAATATAGGACATCAAATTTTAATATTTTGCAAAAAAATTGAATAATAAAATAAAATAAAATTTGAAATAATTATATTCTCAAACAGAATTTTCCAAACATTCCTTTCAAAGTAATTTGCAGTTACAGTTTTCATATGTATGTGTTTTATTCACATAGTACACCATGTCGTGTGATCAACAAAGAATGTATATATGTATACCAAAGTTAATTTTATGAATCCACAGGCTACTTGTTGTATAATTTTAACTGCGTATAACTTTTAAACGAAAGTTTTTATGAAAAAAAAAACTTTAATTTTTTTTTTTTTTTTTTTTTTTAAAAGCCGAAAATTTTAAACTAAAATTCACTTTCCAATGTTGTAGATTGCTTACACAATTAAAAAAAAAAAAAGAGTCGCATGCTACATTGGATTGGAAGAGAAAATGATTTAGGCACGATTTGAGTTAAACACAAGAAAAAAAGTTTACTTTGCCGGCACCGAAGCTTAAATACTCTTGACAAAGAAAAAAGTTTAAAAACCAAAACTTAATTTTGATCGGTCAGTTTGTATCAAAAATTGGACGGAACTAGAAAATATCTTCAGAAATCATAGCGATATACTTGGCAAAGGTTTGGTACTTGGGTGTACCAAATATCTCGTCAAATAAAAAAAATTTTCCATATAAAAACTTAATTCTTATCGGTCAATTTGGTTGCCAGCTATAGTAGAGTGATCTGAAAAACTTCTTTGGTGATTGTAACGCTGCTTTAGACAAAAACCCAAGTTAAATTGAAGTATGAAAATATCTCGCCAAATGAAAATAATCGCTGTCACAAAAACTGAGAGACTAGTTCGCGTATATACATACATACTGACAAAAGGACAGACGGACATGGCTAAATCGACTCAGCACGTCTTGCTGATCATTTATGCAGAAATTTTATAAAGTCTCCGTTGTTTCCTTCTAGGTATGACAAAGAATTGAGGCAACCTTCATACTTGTATAATATACCCTGTTCAGGTATAAAAAGTCAACTTGGGAAATAACACACACCCTAAAAAAATAGACATTACTTTACATGCATGTGTGTGTGTGTTTTGTCGAAAAGGCATTTCGTTGTACTTCTTGCGCTGGCATGCGGGACAATAAATTTATGTCAAAATGCTCTAACTTGCTCACAAGTACATACATATACATACATACTTGTATATCTAACTATAAACACACAAACACATGTCGTTATGCTTGTATACATATATCCTCATAACTGTATTTGCGCTCTAAAAAAAGAATTCTGCATTAGTTAGTGCATTTTTGGCATATTTCATTTCAATGGCATGCGCTAATATGCGATCGCTTGCGCTGACACACACACATACACAAAGAGAGGATATCACCACACACATTGCATAGCGTTGGGAAGTATAAAACAGCAATCCTGTTCAAATATTTATAGGATTCGTGCTGATATTTTGCGCATTTGCCTTGTTAATAAAGCTTCTTCTGCTTGCCGAAGCAGAGTTTGTTGGCGAATCATTGAAAATGCACTTTCAGTTGGCGCAAATTGTAAGCTCATATTCTATTTACAGCTAGCTAGGTTAGCTACATATTTGCATGCAGTGACCCTGCAGGAGCATTGCGCTGGTTCATAATATACAGTTACAGGCATATAGGCAAATGACACATACACTTTTTGTTAGGGATTTTTCTATCATTCTCTTCCTTTTAGGGTTGCCAACTACAAATTACTTCTAGATTAACGTATCCTACAGAGAAAAATAACTTCGGTTAAAACACCATCTCAAGATAAACGACTTAAAATCGGTAGAAAAAAAGTTTCTATAAGTCTCAAGAATTGAACTTATGAATTGTAAAGTCTTTGATGCTATTCTTCTTTTACTTGGAGCCAACCATAAGAAACTTTGAAGAAGGGGCGACTTAAAATCGATAGAAACAATTATTTTTGTTTTGTCAACAGTTGTCCTGATGGAAGGCGAAGACCTTTCTGATCAGTTGTAATCTCATGTTATTGATAGTAAAATATAGAATCAATCGATCGACCAGCCTGGAGCAGCTCATAGTGGATGACTCTTTTCCAATCCCACCAAAGACTCAGCATAACCTTTCGAGACGTCTATCTTGGCTTTGCAACCATTTGTTGAGCTTCACCACGCTTGGACCATGATCTTTTTCGCACATTATTGTCGTATTTTATCCACTTTTCGTCTCCTGTTACCATTCGCTTAGATTTCATTTCGTTTCAGCAAAGAAACGCAGATGTCAATTCGGCTCATAAAATTTTTCACAGACAATTCATTTGGTACCCACAAATCGAGCGTATTGATTTAGCCAGCCTTTTTTAAATGGTTCAAAACCGTTTGATGTTAACTGTTAAGTTCCTTAGCGATGCCATGGCTGGGTCCCTGGCCTTTTTCATAATTTCATCGACTTTTTCAATGATAGGTCGACCAGTGCGAGATGCATCTTTCACATCGAAATATCCAGGACGGAAGTGAGCGACCCATTATTGTGTTACACGAACTGATAAATCATCGCCTCATAAGCTTTGCAAATTTCATTGGTGTCTTTCGTGGTATTCTTCCCTTTTTTATACAAAAATTTCACAATATAGCGAATTTCTTCTTTACTTTTCTCATTTTTAGATACCTGTACTACCCGGAATTAAATTTTTGGTTTTTGGTTAAATGAAATCTTACCTATCCAACACTGGTATGACACACTGTGATCACGTGAGATATACGATTGCAGCGACATCTGTTGACAAAACACGAAAATACTTTTCTGACTACGCAATATCTCTACATTCATTTATTAAAGCACCTTCAAGCGACATTTTTTAAAAGTCAAAAATAACTTCGGCAAGAAGTCCTCGGGCCAGGGATGAGAAAACTATATCTATAAGTGCTGGGAATTATGACCTTGAAACGAAAAAAAACGTTTAAAGAATCGAAATTGTAAACATTATCGTGTTTAGAACCGATTCACTATAAGTAATAGCTTTAGGCACCACGCTCAGTCTACAGAAAAGTTCTTATGTTGGACTGAATTAGTCTCTGAAGACATGTAAGATTCACGATCTGTGAATCTATTATTTCTTATTAGTTCATAAGTTAAGGAATGATCAATATTTTATTTTGGGAGACCCAAACATATTCCACAAAGAAGTTCAAAGTATCTTATTATTGGATTATAGTCTTAATCAAACTAAATTTAAATATAACCACTTTACAACTCCATTTGGTTATACCAGTCTAACTGGTTTACCACAGTTGTTCATTCGATTACCCACCGTCCAAGTATAACGAAGACAATTTCAACATTTGACCACAGTGTCATCATCGATCCATCTTTATCTTTTAGTGTTCAATAAAGCAAGATAAGATGAAATGTATTTTTTACGACAAAGTTGTGTTTTATAATTCATTTTCGGACATAACTTGTTTGTTACAATTACTACTCCGATTGCCAACTCAGCGACGCTTCGACGTATTCAAAAAAAAAAAAAAAAAAAAATGACTAACTCAAACTGGTAAGGCCCTTTTTTAATGGTCAGTAACTACTAGTATATAACGGTATTTTCGAAAATGACAAAGTGTGTAGAAAATAACTCTGTATTAAACATTGGACAGAATGGTGGAATGTATGAAAATGATCGATTTATAAATATTGCGCAAAATATCATTATATTGAATAAAGTCCATGTTCGCTTTGCTCAATTTTGTACACTAAAATTTGTACGGGATTGGTATTTGTCAACTAATATCCATGCCAAAATCTTATCGAATAAGTTGAATCGGTTTGACCGGATGGAATCTTATTCGACTAGATCAGAACAAGTTGAGTTATTTAACAAAAAAATCAGCTACTAATCTTGCAGGGGCTTAGAGCGTCTACGATTTCTTACATTAATCTACTTGGAAGAACCTGTAAGTGAATTTCGAATTTGCTTACGCCATTGATTAGTGTTGAAGTACTAAACAGTAAATTGAATTTGTCCTTTCTAATTTGCCATTTGTTCTGTGTGGGTGTGTTCATTTTTAGCAGTGACAAGTAAATTGCTGCTGGATTGCTGAATTACATTTAAATATTTGGCAATGACAACACTGAAAGTGAAAAGCTTGGAAAGAGAATTCGAAATTTGCATTTCCATGGTGTTTGAATAGACACCTCGTTGAAGAAAGAGTTGCTCGTAGTGACATTACTGCAGTTGTAATTAGATTACATTACATTAACTTCAATTTGTTGGATTAAGGTTATTAGTACATACCTAAATAAAACTAAAACAAGTATTTAGTTATCGATCGAAAGAGAAATTATGGTTGCAAACATTTCACCGTCATGAAAACAAGGTGTCCTGTTACCAACTCCTATTACCGTTCCTGAGAGCTTATTAAGCATTTATTCACATAACTTACAATAGTGCAATCGTTATAAATTGTAAATAATAAAATTATCCAAAGATCGTTCTAAGTTTAGTCACCACTAAATAACGTTAAGTATCGAATATGTACTCAAAGAATATTTTACAATTCAGCCTTATGTAAAATAAAGTTATGCTTTGAGTTAGACTTCTGCGACGATCTTTTGCACCGTTCACTGGAGTTCTAAATTATTAAAATACATTATTCTGGGGTAAGCGGTTCAACAGAAAACATTTAGATGTGTGTAGACAACTTTAACAGTTGGTTTTGGCCTAAGATTATATGCTTTAGGGTGGTTGTAGCAGCCTATAAGGCAGTCCATAAAGTTAACAAACCAAAATATAAATCTGAAAAAATCGTACATATGCACGAAAGATTTATAGCGAACGGCTTATACTTAATAAAAATACCAGATACCAATATTTCCAACTTATATAAGACAATTCGAGGAGTACTTTCAAATTGAAGGATAGAAGTTCAAATTGAATATATATCATAAGTTAAAACGGAGTATCTAAAGAAGGGAAAAACAGTAAATATACTAATTAAAGGTGTAAAGTTTTATACAAGTTACCATTTCTGATCTATTTTATTTGGTCAATTTTGTAGAAAAGTAAATTATTAGGTTGTCAAATATCTCCTTTCCACTTTTTTGCTCTTTATTCATTGCTTTATAAAAAGTGTTACGGTGATCGGATATAGTTCAAATATGCGCCGTTGCGTTCCATCTAGACGGCAACTTCATAATACGCCCTTCGTAGAAGCCCCGCTCCTTATTTGCGTCGAACTGGGATGGTCACTTCTCACGAGCCGAGTTCAACTTTACACCAACAAGGGCGTTCGCCATGGACGGGAACAGGTGGTAATCACTTGGCGCTATGTTCGAGCTCCCGTAGCTTCTGTCGAGTCATCGACGAAGTGTGCGATCTGGCGTTGTCCCGGTGGAACACTACACCCTTCCTGTCTATAACTGATGAACACAATATCCAAACTAATCATGCATAGTGTCGTTTTGTAGGTTATGTCAAAGCCTTTCAAAGATATATAGCGACTTATACATAGCCGCGAAATTCAAAAGACAAAAGGGTGGAAGGGATATATTTGACAATCTAATATTTCAATTAACTTCAATGGTTAGCTTACGTTGAGTAAAAAGGTGAATCCTAATTGGTATTTTACTTGAGCAGCTCTGCTTTGCAAAGGCTGGGAAAGCCTGGATTTCGCGACAGCGAGTTCAACTGTATTTTAAGTCTCATATGAACGCCTATTTCCGGTAGGTAGGAACTGATATGATTGCGGTAAGATCAACTTTGTTGACGGCAAGTAGTTCAACAGATCTCTTACTTTATACTCCATGCCAGAAAAATCTCGTAGACGTATAGAGACTGGTCGTCAACTAACCCCTGCTAAGTCCACGGCAGTTTCAGTGCTAAAACGCAACAGCGGTGATCCAACTCATTGCCATTTCGATGTAAGCGTGGGTGACTACTTCAGCTAGTCTATACAATTTGTAGCGATTCCGCTATGCCCAGGCACCCAAACAAGTCTGAAAGGCAATACAGTAGTCCGGTAGCCTAAAAGTAAGCTTGATAGTGAGTTCGTTACAGAAGCTCACTTAACTTTTTCTGCAGTGAATTCTGACCAGGTGGGCGGAGAACCCGAAGTATCATCAGCGACGCATGGTCGACGTTTACAGGTATGCAACTGCAGGAGAAGTGAACCTTGCGACCCTGTTTGACGTTCATTGGTCACGTGATCAAAATTACGCTAACTTTGTAAAAAATTTAGTAAGCTCTATTTACATTAGTTTCGTTTGTTTAGCTACTAATCCAAGGATACAAAAAAAAAAAAAACAAAATAAATCAACCTGATTGATAATTGGTTTTTAAGCTCCTGAAATAAAGAAAAGGGGCTAAAAAATATAGATAAATAAAATAGAAATTAGAAATATCTCACTTCATCAACCGGTCTTGAATGCAGGTGCTAACTCTTCAGTGTAAAATATTAATTATAAAGTGCGATTTCTTTCGAGGTTCCCTACTTTTTTACTTTTTTTTTTAAAGAAAAACGAAAGAAGTTTGAAAATTATTGGAGAATGTTTATTACTATTCCAAAGAACATTCTTTGGCATTTACTTTTTGATGATTATTTCTTTCAAATGATGGCCGCGGCTACGTCACAGATGGTCCATACATTGAGTTTAATTTTCGATAACTCGTTCGAGCTTTTCGACTGGTAACTGGCGAATGGCTCGCGTAAGGTTTCGTTGAAGGCCCGAATCAAAGCGGGATTGTTCGCATATACTTTAGACTTTACATATTCCCACAGAAAAAAGTCTAACCGTGTGATATTACACGATCTTGATGGCCAATCGATCGACCCAAAACATGAAATTGTCTGTTTCTTGAAACTTTCTCGCAATAAGTCAATTAATTGATGCAATTTGTGGAAAGTGGCGCCGTCTTGTTGAAACCAAATGTCGCCGAGATCACGAGCTTCAATTTCAGGCATCAAATAGTTGATTATCATGGCGCTATAAAGGTCGCCATTGACGGTTACTTTCCCACCGGCATCGTATATGAAAAATATCTTTATTTTTTTGGATGAAATATCAGCTCTTGAGCTTCTTCAGATTGCTCTTCGCCCATAATGCGACATTTTTGATCGTTTACATACCCATTGAACCATTATTGGCCTCATCGCTGAACAAAATTTAACTCGAAAACGTCGGATCTTCTTGAAACTTTTCAAGAGCCCGTAGAGCGCAGCAATGTCGCTTATAAAGGTCGAGCGGCTTCAGTTTTTGCACTAGCTGTATTTTGTACGCTTTCAACTTAAGATCTCGGCGTAACATGCGTCAAGTCGTTTCATAAGTCAGTCCGAGTTGCTGCGAACAGCGCCGAATCGACTCTCTACCTTCTTCGAGTACCCTCTCAGCTACGGCTGCTATATTTTCTTCACTGCGTGCTGGACGTGGTTCATTCGTTCGAATTCTATCCAATAATGAATGCTGGGCCTCAAGATGGTTAAGGTAAATAATATTGATCATAAGTTGAGCAAAGCACTCGAAACACATTATTTACAGAAAAAAATGTATGTAACAAAGTTGAACGATTTGTAAACATTGTTCAGGCGAAAGTCGTTCCATGATAAAATGCCAAGTAATACTGAGTAAAAATAACATGAAAGCTCTCACACAGCCTCTACTTGGATCACCTGTTAGAAAGCCGTGCTCCGTATTATTATCTTTCTTCTTTCTTACATACTTATATAATACTAATATAAGCCATAGAGCCTACAAGATAAACGTAGTATGAATAAATAATTATATGCAATCCAATCGTCAAAAGAAAGCAAAAACGAATACTTACTTTACACTGTTGTGCCTTAAAGTGGAAAATAAAGTTTTCACCTACGGACCCTTCGGCATACAGCAGCAATTGAAGCGGCCTATCCGTTCATATTCAATGCCAGCAGCCAAAGCAAGAAAGTATTTAAAAAGGAAGCAAGCGAGGAAAGCAATAAAAACAGCCACTCACTCAGCTATGCAGCGAATATAAAATTTTAAATGTTTTCCTCACGCCGGTGTAAATGCCACACACACACTCATACAAATACATGCAAGCGCACAACTACATAGGCAAATATACTTGCAAATATACAAAGAGCTTTAGTTTTATGTTTATCTTTCGTTTTTCCCATTATTGTTTCTCTGCTCAGCTTCCTTATGCTACCAACACAAACACACACACACACACCTACGCCGATACACCTACGCCACCAGTTGTTTTCGTTGTTTTCGCGAATTTCTTGTCTCAATATCAGCAAAACAAATGAAAATGACGCAGTCAACAATGCCGTCAATGTCGGACCGGCTTAGGGTAGCCGCAGGGCACCAACAAGGCAATCTTCTCGACACGGAAAAAGCACAGTTGAGATGACGACAAAGCTGCAAACAAATATTACCGTTAGAAAGAAAATAGCAGCGCGAGCACGGAGATCTGACGATGACGGTGAGACGACCAAAGCTGACACCTTGGCGTATGGCGATACCGCAGGAGGTTTGTTAAGTTCTACACCAGTTCTCCGTTTACACGTAAATGGCTGTCAAGTGTTTTTGATTTATGTCCATCAAGGATAAGGTTTGAAATCACTTTTTTCTGATGCCACTGCAACTTAGGCAATGTGTTAACTATCAGCGCGACCGCAAGTGAACCTCTACGATAATATCCCATTTGGGTGGTATTGCTAAGTGGATCTTAGTTTGGATCCTTGTAGTGATTATGTTTGTTTAGTTTTTGAGAGCGTCTACGAAATGTTTGCTATTTCACAGCAATTTCATACGAAATGAATGACCATATTCGGGAAGTTTGGTTTTCGCCAACTCGTTGTCTTCCAAGTTCGGCTTGGAAATGGCAATGTCACGAATGCCGCCAGGCTGTTGTAAAATTTCGTTCTTTTATTGATCCTTATTTTGCTCTTCACAGGCACTATCGATGCCGCGTATTTCAATTCAGAAGCTGACCGAGTCCGATAAATATATCGATAGAAGATGCTGAGGGGAAATAAGCTTAACAGGTTCCCTGTCCAATGTACCACATGTGATACAAAATTATTTTCTTGTACCATGTGTACAGCGTCCATGTATCATATATGAACAAATTTTTGGTTGGTTTTTTTTTTTTTTTTTTTTTTTTTTTTTTTTTTTTTTTTTTTTTTTTTTTTTTTTTTTTTTTTTTTTTTTTTTTTTTTTTTTTTGTTTAACACTTCATGTACTGAAATTATGATAGCCTCCAAAAGAGTTAAACCCTTAAGCAAGCTTAGTCTTTTTGATTACGTTAGACACCGCTATTTGTAAGTACTAGTTATTATATTAATAAGCACTAACCTAATTGGTCCTCGTCCACGTTTTCTAATAGGCTTCGAAACAATTCCGTCAGATTACGTTCAATATTTCAGCAAAGTAAACAAAAAAAAACCAAACTATCAAACAACAAACGCCAAGCGAAAAACACCAAATACGCAATCCACACAGCGATCATTAAAGCTGCTAAAGCATTCAGCGACTTCGGCAAAACGGAATTTAGACAAATGAAAAATAGAAAATTTGTGAAACTTTTAAGCTGTGAAACTCCAAGCGGTTTCCTTAGAAACAACTAAATCCAAACAAGAAAATACTTTGAAGAAGTTTGTCACCGCACCGAGGAATCCTCGTTACCGATTCCCACAGCTTTGGCCTGCCTTCAATCGGCAAACTCAAACTCAAACAGCAAACGCCAAAGTGCTGAACATTTCGGCGGCCGGAAGTCTACGGTGGCGACCATTTTATCTTTACTCTGTGTATATATATATATATTTATATATGTATGTGTGTGTGCGTGTAACTAAATACGTGTGCATAGCTTTGTCCGTAGGCGAAGCTGGTGTTGTTGCCAGGATACAGTGACTCATCGCCGTTGGTGGTGACCAAGCTAGCAACCGCACACAGCGAAAAAAACAACAACAACGCGATGCTGGTAATGCGGAAGGAATTGTCGGCGCCAGCTACAAATAATATAACGGTTACGTAAATACTTTTATCTGTGTGTATAATAAAAATACATAGCAACAGCATCGACTGGCGCTGGGAATCATTGGCTGCTTTCCGTGAAGGGGTTTTAGACGAGGACAGCTTGATAACTGTTTGACTTTTGGGCTTGTTTGAGTATGTCGATTTAGAGACAACTTTATGAGTGTTAACTGCCATATATCGGGCTAATATAAAGGGGACAGAACAAGTAAATGCTAAAACATCCGAAAACTTCTAGGCGGTCTTTCATCGTCATAATTTCTTATTAATCGTATAGAACTTAAATATTTAAATGCAAACGAGTTCTTTGTTTTACTAGCATATTTAGTTTGTTCCACCATTTAGCTTGGGTATTCCGAACTAGAGCTTGTCGACAACAAGCATCTACCCGCAGTGTGTGACCTAACCGTAGCTATGTTTGCAATTGATTATAGTCATAAATTACAAGTATAATTTTTTTTATTAGTAGTCATTGCTGATGACATTAGATCACTTATTTACATAGCTTTGAATCCAGTCCAAACAAAGTTTTGTGTCTTTCCAATAATATGGCCGGTTAGAGGCCAGATTTCACAACCGTGGAGTAGTACAGAGACCACATTAGATTTGATAGTCTGATTTTTGTGTTGAAAGATGCTAGCATTGAGTTCCGTTACCCTTTTCCGCAGATATTATGCTGCTTAGGTAGAGAAAGTACTCTACATCATCAGTTCCTTTCCCCTGTAATATAAAATGGTCGTTTTTTAGTGTTAATTTCCATTAATATGGTATTGTCGTAAGCAAATATCATCCGTATAAGCGGCATCTTCAAGATGTTCGGTGAAGTTCCAGCAGGTTCCTCTTCCCTTGCCATCTTTTCAGTAGTCAAGAAAAGCAAGTTGAAGAGTCTACTTCCATCATTATCTCTACTACGATATGTTGGGTGTTAAATTGTTCAATGCATGAACGGTTCCGCTGAAATGTAGATCTAACTGCCGTAACAACGCACGCGTATTTGCTGGGTTCATATCAAAATCCGAATAAGTTTTCGTAATTTTTATTTAATTTTAAATCAGCAGCATCAATTAAAGTGACTAAACTCTGAGGAGAAAGGATTCAAAGAAACAGCTATTGAATTGTCTCTTAGTTGACATTGCCTGCATGCTAAAATTACTCGGATGACAACGTTATTATTCTTAATAAATAATAACTGTTAATCTTGTGTCAAGCTATTGGGTAAAGTTTAGTTTGAGATAACTTGTTTGAGATAACTAAACTTTACCCAATCCCTTTCTTTCATAAAAGAATTTAATTATTCATCAAAATTTATTTTAACGCCTTCAAAGTAGTACATCAGATTTAATAATCTTATTCCAACGATTTTTCCAGTTCTTGAAACTCTTTTCGTAGGCATTTTTTGGAATGGCTCCTTCCGAGAATTTTTTTTTACCTCTTCGATCGATTGAAAACGGGTTTCACTGAGCGACTATTTCAATTTGGGGAAAAGAAAAAATCACACGGAGTCAAATCTTGTGAATAGGTAGGTTGATAGATGGTATTCACAGCATTTTTGCCATGAAATTCGGTAATAGTTCGATGTGATGGTGCATTATCGTCGTGTAAGATCCATGAATTGGTATTCCCCCACTCCGGACATTTTCGACTTATGTCCTCATGTAAACGCCTCAATTCGGCCAAACAGAACTCCTTATTGACCATCTGTTCCTCTGGAACAAATTCATACCAAACCCTGAATACCGAAGAAAACAATGAGCGGCTTTGGCTGCCTTATTTTGGATTCGGCTTCGTTTTTCCCCTCCATTTCAAAGATTGTTGACTTGTTTGCATGTCAAGCCTATAAATTCATATATCATAGACAGTTTTAATTTTCTCCATGAATGTGGAATCGGAATTCGCATGACCAAGCATGTCCAAAGAGACCTGTCTACGGTACATCTTTTCACTTTCAGCTTCATCGAGACAAGTCGATGAGAAAGCATTTTATGCTAAAAATATCCACCAATACCATTCTAATGGACTCACGAGAGATGTTGAGCTCTCTTGCCATCTCTTTAACACTTGCTGACAATTTTCAAGCACCATGTTCTTCACTTTTTTCATATTTTGTCAGTTGAAAAATCGAAGGTCGTCCATATGGAGGCATGTCTTCAAAGATCTCTCGCCCGTCTTTGAAGGCTTTGTAACATTCGTTGGTTCGATAAAACTGAATCACCCTAAGCCTTTTCCAACATTCGCAATGATTCGGTAATCGAAATTGGTTAAAAATTCGAAATTTGAGACAAACTGGAACTGCCGACATCAGACTACTATATCATATAGCTGTCATACAAGCTGAACGATCAGAATCCACTGATTGTATATGAATATTTTTTATTTGAGAATATATATTCCCGAAATTCGGCACGGACAATAATGCAATATCAGAAGAAATTGTTCAGATCGGATCTCTATAGCATATTAAACAAGTTTTTGTATGGAAATTTGTTATTTGTGAAGGATATTTTAACTTCCGGAGTCTCGATGTCATGTCTTTTAAATTCAGTTATGATTTTAGTCTAGGAGTTAGTAAAAATATGTAGTTTTCGGCATATAAAAGACATTTCCCGGCCATACTGCAAATATTTTCATTATAATAATTCCAGCTACATATCAGAGGTTTCGGGAACATGGGTGTTAGTTATGGTATTTAAGAGTCTCGTATGTGGTATACACAGTAAGAAAAAGACTAATGTTGCTTAAGAGTATTTTAAATCTTGTTCGAAGAAAATTAAAAATTTCAAATAAATTTTATTAAAATTCCAGAAAATCAGTTTTATCCCAACACGCTCGTTATATAGAAAAATCGCTTTAATTTTGTCATTGCTATTGTGGTATTTCGACTAAAATAAGTGACGGCAGTAGATTGTGCTTGGAAATATTTATCAGCGACATTTTGACTGGCAATGAGCGCCGCTGCGACGCTGCGCTGAAGCTGTGGCGCTGCTTTTCCTCGCAATTTTCCAATTTTTACTTTTGTATTTTTAAGCTGCGCCTCGTCTGTGCGCTGCCTCAGCTGTTTTAGTGCTCGTGCAAATAGGCGTATTTGTTATTGTTATTGTGTCAGTTGGCGTTTGCTGTTTGCCTTAAATTTCGTTGTAGCGTTTTTGATTGTTGTATTTGCTGTTGAAGTGGCGCCGCTCGCTGTATCCGTGTATCTGTGTATTTGTGACTGTGTGTGCCTGCGCTGAGTTTTGTCAACTTGACGCATTCACATTTCTTTTTCATTCACCTATTACATTCTCTTTTTCCATTTCTTAGCAAATTTCAACAGCAGTCCCGCTTCGTTCTGTTCTCCCGCTGGCACTCAACAAACTCGTAATTGCCAACTTTTTACTTTCACACCACTCTTGTTTGGATTTGATTTTGTTGTTGTTGTTTTTTGTTTTCTTGTTTCCTTGTTTTACCACACTTGCTATTGTTGTTTGCCTTTGTTTAAATAATTCAACAATATATGTTGCGTTTTGATTGCTCCATGCCTTTTTCGCATATGTGTGCTTTCAATATGTGTGTATGGGTGTGTTGTAGTGTTTGTTGGTGTTGTCGGTGTTTTCGGTGTGTTCGCAGTGGCATTGCTGTTGAACTTTTCACATGCTCGTGATCGTTTTTCTGCCTTTACGCTACAAACAATTGAAACTAAATTGCATGCGCGTGTAGCAATTCGAAAGTGGCAAAAAAAGGGGGCAAAAACAACGAAAACAAAAACAAAAAAGGCATAAAAAAGCGCTTGCTAATTTCTTACTATTTCCTCTTCGCTGCTTTTTCAAATAAATTTAAAATGTTCGCTTGTGCGCTCCGATTTTTTTATTTATTTATTTTTTTTCAACCAAATTGTGGCACATACATATGCCTGTTTGGGTGTGTTGGTCCACGTGTGTGTTTTTGTATTTGTGCAGTTTAACCTTGCCGCTTTCTAGTTCTTAATTTATAGCACACTTTCAGGCGAGCTCGCACTGCAGTCGCAACTAAGTTGGCCGTTTTTGCTCGCCTTCCACATTCTACCTTTACCCACCTCAAGCCTTGCAAGCCAACTAAAGCAATAACAAGAACAATAACAACATTTTCTTTTTATTTAGCCGACATCTAAAACTATTTTGCGTTGCGCTTGTAATTGGCGATAATTTGCATGCGAAGCGACCCGACAAAGTGGCCTTGTGTTGTTATTTCTGATTTTGTTGCGCGCAAGGACGAGCGAATATACGATAAATTGTTGGAAATAAGCACTAGGCGCACTGTAAGCTTTATATTTTCTAATAAACCGGTGAAAATTGTAGTAGTTAAACTTTGAGACTTTGAACAATTGGTTAATTTGCTATTGCAAATGACAAGCTGACCCTGAATTGGTGTGGAATTAGACATAATAATTAGAATATATCTAAAAACATTTACATTAAGCAAAGCAGAAAAAATAGATTATGATATATTTTATACATAAAATGGTTAAGCAAAAATCTCTCAATTACAAGACAATATCGCACTGCTTCTACTCTCTTCTTTACTTACAATTGTCAGGAATAAAGCGATCGTAAATGTATAGTAAATATGTATAAGAAAGTCGTGTTAGTTAAACTATTTATAATCGATTGAGCTGAAAATTATTGGCGAGGTAGCTTAGAACGAAAGAACAGACATAGGAAACTATCTATCTGTTATCATTGTATGTTATGACTAAATTTTTATAGACGAAGAGATTAACTGCAGCAAACGAAATAAACGCTTGCATCAAATCATCGAATCTATGAAGCTGACAACAAACATGAGAGTTGCATTGCTCAATGATACATCTGCTGAGCATTTCTCACCCCACCCAATTCTGCGGATTGATTTTATCTCCACAGAATTTCTGTACCTTTGTCTCATCAAAAGGCGAACTCATCAACAAAGTATTCCCAAGCATCATTACTAACCAAAAAAAATAATGATTGTGTGAGCGACCAATTTTTGCGGCTAAGAGTTAAGATGCAGACGATTCAAATTTCATAAATCAGAATGCGATCAGTGGTACACTTCATTCTTTCAAATCAATTGACATAAATGAAGATGAAGCTACTAAACATGTAATTAAATTTTTAAACTCCTAAAGGTTGGCTCCATAGTAATCATGCCTCGAAACATAAACCAACCAAAACTGTGCAACGGAACGCGTTTGAAAAAAAAATTGTTGGAGAAAGGAAAACTCGAAGGTGAGAAAGTTTTCATTCCAAGGATCTCGATGATTTCACCCAAGGCGTAAGAGTTTAAATAACTCTAATTTCTGATAGGCCTTGCATTCGCCATGACCATAAACCAATCCCAAGCCCAAACAATTTTTTTTTGTGAAATATTTTAATTTTAATAAATCTTTAGAAATACAAAAAATGGTATGCAAGAATTTAGCATTGATAAGTAATCTTGTATCTATTAGCTATATGCTGCAGTGGTCCGATCTGAACCATTAATTATTTTACCTTGATTGTTCAGCTGGTATGTCAGGTATATGATTTAGTGGTCCAATATGGGCGGTTTCGATAAACGAGCAGCTTTTTGCAGTGAAAAGGTTGTGTGCAAAGTTTCAGGTCGGTATCTCAGGACTGAGTGACTAGTTCGCTTACTACTATGAACAAAAATAGTAAAATTTTGTTCATTATTTTAAAATTCTTAATTTATTCCTGAAAATCGAATTCGACTTCAGCAAAGTAATCTTCATTGGCACAACACACGTGTGCCAGTGTTTTTCTTTTCCAATCCTCGAAACAGTTATTAAATTAAATTTCCGGTATAGTCTTCAATGCATGTAACGATTCACGTTAAATGCCTTCAATTGACTCAAAACGGTTTCCACGGTTAGCCAGAACTCACACGAGGCTAAGTTAAGCGAATACGGTGGATGCGACATGATATTGACAATTATTTGACAAAAAAAAAAAATAAATAAATAAAAAGTCATGAAGAATCAATGCAGTATGCGACGGTGCATTAGCGTGGTGCAAAATTCAAGATTTGTCGGCCAATAGCTTCGCGCCAATGACGCATAACACTCAAATAGTATTCCTTGTTGACAGTTCGGCCGGTCGGAAGGAATACCGAGTGCAGCAAACCTCGATAAACAAATAAAACTGTCGACATTACTTTCATTCGACTCCAGCTCACCTTCGTAACCATATTCGGCAGATTGATCATAAGCATAGATCCACGACTGAACGCCAGTAATCATATGTTAGATGACATCCTGGTAGTCGGAAAGCATTGTTTCACAGATATTAACGCGAAGCTTTTTTACAAAAAAATTTGTGATCTTGGAACCAATAGTGCTTTCACTTTCAGGCGGAAATGATCTTTCATCAAAGTTTTTAATTATCCTTCCAGCGATATCTCAACGAGGCCAGTAAGATTTCTGAATGTTAGCCGTCGATTCTCAAGCATTAATTTCTTTATTTAATTGACTTGTTGATAATCAGTTCATTTTGATGGCCGTCCTGGACGAGCTTTCCCATCGACGCGTTCTCAACCCTCTTTGAATAACTTATACCAATCTAAAGCACTTGCTCGCAACAAACAATCACCATTGAAGACCTTTTCCAACATTTCAACATTTCACAGTCATACACACCTAGAAAAGAAAATATTTCCGCAAATGTGCTTTTGCGCGAAATTTAAATGAAAAAAGTATTATTATTTTTTTCCCACAATTTCTTTTTTTTTTCAGAATATAATGCATTTTAATAATCCCTGATTCATTAGGTATCTGGAGTTGAGGAAAATGTTTCTGCTTAAATTTATCTCAATTTCATAAACCAAAAAATCTTTTATTCCTATTGATGAATACAGGTTATAACCGAAGCATTAATTCATATTTTGATTTTTAACCGAATTTAGTTTTTTGTGGAAAAATTTACAAATTGAAGTCATTTCACAAAAATAGAAATTGTTATCAAAGGTCTTATTCCACGTTTTACTTCCTGACAAATATTTTTAAGAAATTGAAAATTTCAAGGTACTCGATTCAGTCGATCCTCAGAAATTTTATTCATTTCTCTGAGAACATCGGAAAAAATGCGTTAAAAGATTCTGAGTTAACGATAGAACACTTGTACACAGTTGTAAGACTTAAGATACCAATAAGTTGGTCGCCTCACACAGCCGAACGATTTTCTACTCGGCTTGCACTCCTGCTCTCTGAGAGCACTCGTCAACAACTCGGTATAAGGGAACTGTGGGACGGCATTTCAAACTC
>NW_017537334.1:374362-382584 GCF_001853355.1 Bactrocera latifrons
GCCACGTAGCGAAAAGAAGAAACGACTGGCGCGCTGTTGTTAACTCGGCTATAATCGCGTAAGCGGTGTCTACGCCAATCAAGAAGAAGAAGAAGAAAGGCAATTGGTTAATCAACTTTTCTTTGGTAACATTCCTACATAATGAAAGAATGCAAAAGAAATATGCCTAGATTTGCTAATCTGCAATTTTTTATTCATCTCATTGCTTAGTTGCAGCAGAAAACAGAATTTTTTGTTATAAATGCAGCAATTATGTGACTAACATTGAGCATATGAAAAAAGAAGAACGCTGGTAAGCAGTTGATAGAGCACAGTGAAGAAGCAATAAAGAAGAGAGTGAAAAATGAAAAAAATTATGCGCGAACTAAGGAAAACAGCTAGAAATGCCGGAGCAGAAACTTTTGGATGCTTGTTAATAAAAACGTCAAAAATTTGGGTCAAACATAAACAATGATCGATAGTTTGACGTGCATATGCTATTATTTTCAACCATTTCCATGTAACTTGGCACACATGCATAGTTTTGTGCGGATATGTTACGCAAGCTCAAACTATTTCTTGCAACTTCTGCCATTAATAGTTTCGAAGGCAAAAAATGCAAAAACACCTCAACCACGACAGAAAAATATAAAAAAAAATAGCATGAGAGATATTTTGCCAATTTCTCAGGTTTCAGTTTACCGATATGTTCGAATGCTTGGCCTCTGTGCGCACAAGGGCGTGTAGGTATGTTAGAGGTTTTTGGCGTGGAAAATATTTTTTGCAGCAATGCAGATTTAATTTAATCGCTTGACTTTTTAAAAATATAACCCTTAAAGGACTTAAAAAAATATAGCAGAAGAAATGAATTTTTCATCAAAATCAATTTATTTTATTTAAAATAATCTCCTTCTGCTTCAATACAGCTATTTGCTCGGCCCAAAAGCATGTCGAAAGAGTGTTTTTGCTCATTGGCCGGTATGGCCGCCAGTATGCCGGTGCAAGCCTTTTGAATGACCTCTTCGTTTGCATAACGCTTTCCTTCCATGGGCGAAGCGTTTTTCCTAAAAAGAAGAAGTCGCACGGTGTCATATCAGGTGAATTCGGGGAGTAGTTAATGGTTAAAATGTAATCGTTTCTGACCAGTCCCAAGTGAATGGCACTCAGGGAACTTTCCTCACTTGCGTGAACTTCTACACATGGCTATATCCTCTACATTGAAACATTGTGTTACATAACTATTAACATGAAAATTCAATAAGGCCTAAAGCAGAATGTAATGACCAACTCAACACCTTATTCTAGTTAATATACTTAATGGGATCTCAAAAAATGTAATAATTTCTCGTTAATTTTATTACAAAAAAAAAAAGTGTTTGAGAAATGTTTATAAATCATCCTAAGCTCTAATAGGAGAAAATCAAATTATTCCAAGCCTATAAGAGACTACAAGATACTCTTGCTTCGATTTATTCCTTATGTTTTACAACAAAACCATAAGTTCATCAAGTGTCTCAGCTCATTGTTATTAGACAACTATTGAAACATTCATTTGGACTTGATTCTCTGAAAAATAAACAAAGAGGTTCAGTAAGATTTTAATTTAAAGTGATTAAATTATCCTGTTAGAACAGCATAGTTTACTCCCATAAACAAGTATCTAGCTTTCAGTAAAATATTCATCAATCTCTAAAATCACAGATATTTTAAAAGTTGTAGATCCAAATTAACGTTAAAGTAGCTGTTAGCGAAATAACACATTTTTTTAACTTTTKGAATACTAAATGCCGATATTCATCATTATCCTTTGTGAGTACTCCAAAATCACCGACTTATCTAAAGGATAGCTTACAATTTTTTGTATGTGTTCCAAAAGTTCAAAAAGTATGTCGCCGTGATATTTCCACAATGTTGCTCACACATATACCGTTATTTGCATATACTGCAAACAGCAAACTACAGTGACAAGAAAAGCATTTTTATAAATTTTCTTTTTTTCGTCTTTTTCATTCTGCCAGCTACAAATATATTACTTTTTTTGTTACACCGCACCGTCGTCGAAGTCTCTTGACACCTCAGCTAATTTTTTCAGGCACATGTGCGCATCCATGTCGCGCTAGATGCGAGCGCTTGAAAGCAGCTGCATTTCAAACTCGCTTTTTAGTTCTTCTTCGTTTTGCTATTCCCTTCGCTTGACGGAATTTCGTTAGTTTTTCATATTTTTCGCTCTAATTTTATTTTCTTAAATTCTTTTCTGCGGTGGTTTCGCCATTTTATGGCTTGCAGCAGCTCGCTGTTTATTGGAATTGTTGTAATTGTTTACGTGCGTATTGTTGTTGTTGTACTACCCTAATTTTGCACTCTTGTGCAAAGCTAAGGTGCTTGCACACGGTATCCGTATGCACAAACATAAGTGAGTGTGTATAAAAAGTATATATAAGTGTGTATGTGTCTATACGTGCGTGTTTGTGTGTGGGTGTTTCGGTTTTGGCGCACTTCTGGTTTCGTTTGTACAAAAAAGTGTGTCAATGTGTGCGTATGCATTTTATTATGCAGTTTCCTACATCCCTTTTTTACCGTTACGTTCAGCTACTTTTGCTATTTTTTCGCTAGACATATTACTGCGTGCATATGTGCGTGTGTGTGTGTGTGTGTGTATGTGTATTTGTCTCGTATGTATATTATTGCAATTTGTCAAGCTTAAAATTGCATTTGCAGACTCCCTTCCACGCTCCGCTCTCCCCTCATTTGGCTGAGCTTCTTCGCTCATGACAATTGCCTTGATATGCTCGGCAGGGTTCGCGGCATATCGGTGCCGCTAAAAAGTTGGCGATTCGCCGCACATATTTTAGTTGCCATTCGCAAATAGTGTACACAGCCAAGCGTGTCGTGTAATTTGTGCAGACTTTTTTCTCTACAAAATATTTTTTACTAAACAAATTTAAAAAAATATAAATTCCAAAACTTAGTAATACAATTATAGGCCAATATGAATTTTCTACGCAAGTGTTGTATTTGAAATTTTTATACCCGAGGCGGATATATTGTGATAAAAAAGTACCCGTAATCTTCGATCGATTGAAAACGGGTTCCTCAGATCGGAAGCTCAGGTTTAGGAACAAGAAAAAAGCATGCGGAGTTAAATCTGGTGAATACGGTGGTTGATCGATGGTATTCGTTGCATGTTTGGCTTTAAATACGGTTACAATAGTCGCTCGATGCGACGGTGTATTATCATCGTGTAAAATTCATGAATTCTTCTTGCATTATTCCGACCGTTTTCGACGAATGTTCTCACGCAAATGCCTCAATACGGCCAAATTGAACTTCTTCTTGATCTTTTGTGCCTTCTGAAAACATTTGTGATGCACCAAACCACGAATATCGAAAAAAAGAATGAGCATCACCTTGAGTTTTAAGCGCTTACCGTGGTTTTTTTCGTTTCAGCTCGTTTTTTCCTCCCTCCCTCCATTCCGATGATTGTTGACTTGTTTGCATGTCAAACTAAAAAACCTTATTTTATTTCTTAACCAAAATAATTCGAACGGACTCGTGAGAGATTTCGAGCTCATCTCTTTAACACTTTAACACTTGCCTGACGATTATCAAGCTTCCTTCCTTCACTTTCCGATATTTTCATCACTTGAAGATATCGAAGTTCGTGCAGAAGGCCGTCTTTGAAGGCTGGCGAGCTTCCTGATGATTTTTCGTCACAATATAGTATGTTACACCCGAAGAGAAATTTTCCTTTGTATTATTTATCCTTTCCTAAACCTAAAAAATTCGATAATTACAAATACGCACAGGACTTAACAGTATTATTCGGAGCCACATTGTTATAACTTTATAATAACATTCTTCTTTAAACATTAAATTCACGTTTCCGTGTTTAAATTCCAAAAAGCAAACACTCCCTATAGTAAAGTCGCAGTTCCGTTTATAACCTACAGACCTACGTCCCGAAATTTCAGGAGCAAAAATGGTGTTCAGTAATTGGGGAATTGAAACTGTATAGTTGTATTTCTAACCTTTTTAGACGAGTGTTGCCACATTTTTTAAAACTATTTGCGAAATGTTTTATTCCGATATATAGGCGCCTTATTCAAATACTGTAAAGTTAAAGAATGAGCCGGAATTTATTGCAATTTTTCCATTTTCACAGACTATAAAAATATTAAGATAATATTACACAACAAATTAGATTAAAATTGGTCGAGTAGAGAGTTGACTTTTCATCTGAAATTAAGCGGTGTGAGACTTATTGTCTAATTTTCAAAGCGATTCGCATAATTTCACCAATTTTTCCACTGTATCATGATTTGCTAGAAAGAAATGCGTCATCAAGTTTAGTTGGTTCATTAAACCCTTTACATACATACATACATTTAAATTTTCTGTTCGTAAGTTTCGTTCGCATAATTTGCGGTTCGGTTAATTTTACGTTGCCGCATTTTGTGCATTTCTATTTTTCGACTTTCTTTTTGTTATAAAGACAACTTAATTGGCAAGGGATTAAAAATGGTGCGTATTTTCATGTTAATGTGGTGAACATAATATAAATATGTATATGTTGATAGGGTATGGAGTTTTTTGAAGATAGCATGCTATTTTTAACGCCCGGCTATGTTATATACAACTTTGACTAAAGCGGAAAGAACATCTCATTTCATTGTGCTGGGTGTTGATGCTGAAATTTTTATAGTATTTTAAAACGTCAACTGTTCTCAAAATATAGGTGGGTGCAACAACGGTTTGTTTAGATATTTCGCCTGGAGAAAGCACACTATTGACGCGGTTGTTGAGGCTACTGACTGTTGATACTAATGATACTGCATTGGCGTACGCCAGCAACTGTATACGCTTATAAAAGACGGTACTTTCTCTGTTCAGCTCTGCAGCTCGATTAGCGCACCCACTCATGGTTTCATTTGCAACTGTACGTAAGGAGCTTGAAATGCCGTCCCACAGTTACTTTATACCTAGTTGCTGATGAGTGCACTCAGAGAACAGGAGTGCTAATCGAGTAGAAAATCATTTGGCAGCCTATTGTGATTGGAGCATCTCGACGCCGGTTCTTCCTTGTGTTTTTTGACTTGCAGTTTTTGCTTGAGTTAATGCTAGGACCTTGGAGAGCACGCATATCTAAAACACTGGAGACGTGTCTTCTATCTATCACAGCATGCCAGAACTAGGCGACAGAGAGATTTGAGCTCTTTTATGTGGCCGCTATAGTACATGCCATAAGAATATCCTCATCTCAGTTCTTGTCCCGTCTATGGCACTTCTTAAACGGCGGTGATGTCAACTTTTACTCTTACGAGGACATCAACCAGCTGGGTAGCGGCAACTTCCCAATTAAAGAACCGGACATTCAAGGTGCATGACCATAATTCGTAATCCTGTGTATTTTTCATTAGGGGGGTTTTTTACATGTCTCATTCCGAGTCCAGCCCACAACCCTGAGGAGAGAAATATCTCTTCGTCTTCTCCTTCTTACTTTAGTTCGCCTCCAAACGGATGTTTCCTGGCTATCCAGAGAGTAGCTGGCCTAAGAAGGTGTGAGCTGCCATATGTAAAACAATCGTTTCTGGTCACTTCCACGTGATTGGCGGTCAGAGAACGGCCTGGGATATAACTACTTAAAAAAAAATTGGAGCCAGGTCAAAAAAAAAACAGGTAAATACCCATTTTTAAATTAAAATGAGTTTATTATATTGTAAAAATAAAATTTTACATCGCATATGAAATTTATTTTGGAGCTTTTTCCAGCTTTTTTTCTTTACCAAACCTTTTTTTTTTTTGGTACGATTTTGACATACTAAGCTTTAAAACTTTTGACAACTTTTTATTCAAATGAATTGCCTAAAACGAAATTGAAACTTGCGTTTGACTTTCGCACATGACTTGCTTCAATTTTAATCTCTTAACTAGAGTATAAAAGCGAACTCTTTCAAAACTTCTCTATATACAATGAATACGAGTTGGCCACAATGTTTGGACGTCATCGCTTAGAGAAAGTACACGTATACTTTTCTGCCACTTTCTAAAATCCTAAAAATATTCTCAACTCAACATGAAATATCACCTTCGCTTGTACAGCTAGCCGACTATAGACTGTTGTTGTATTGCAAAAATATAGTTTATTAAAAGTTTTTGAAGCGCTCAGACAGGAATAACGTGAATGATGAATTTTGACTGCTATCAAAACGGATGCGGCGCAGGGGAGAACGCCAAGGAACGAATATTTATTGCAAGTAAAAGAGAATGCTGGAAAAAGTTTTTGAATATGTAAAAAATAGTTTTGAAATATTTACATTTATTTAAATATTAAATAAAAAATATAAAATTTTGCGTAAAATAGGAAAATGCAATTAGTTTAATCAGTGCACGCAAATGCTGAATTCCTTCACACGAGTGCGTACGAAAATTAAAAAAGAATATAAAAAATATTTAATATTGCAAGAGCTGCAAAACGTAGTTTTTTTGTGAGAGCGTATTTACATATGTATGTAAGGATATATGTACATTATATATAGTATGTAGGTATGTGGGATATGACTGCCGGGATACGAGATTGAATATTTTACTTGCAGCCGCAGATAGTTTGATAAATCAAAAACTTGCTGAACATAGATGTCCAAACAACTTTTCGACCCAAATTCTAGGCCAATTAGAAAGTGGGTCTCAAGGTTCTGAATTTAGTATTTTTCTAGATGATGATCGCAACTATTCTAAAGTAAATCAGTTCGGGCTAATTATTGGGAAAACGATTTCGAAAACTGATTGATTTTCGTGAATTTTAAAGTAATTCTGACTAATGCGAATCCGAATTTGCGTCGATGTCGTTTAGTCTACAAATTATAAGCCGATGAGGTGCATCTTCGGATGTGGCACATTCCGAGACATTTTCTGAGTTAAAGTGAATACTGTGTAAAGAACTTAAAATTCTGAGAAGTTTTAGAGCATCTTTCTTGCACTTTCGTTCATTCATCATAATTTTCCTCCCAATTACTTTAATATTTGAGATTTGAAAGCTTTAAGAGACAAAAAAATATGTTTTTTTTCCCTAATAATATAAGCATACCTATAATGATTGCTCACTTACAATTAGAACAGTAGAAAGATAGGTTGTTGAATTTAAACGTGGCCGTACGAGCCTTGAAAACGATCCATGTGAACGACGTCCAAAAAACGCAACAACACCAAAAGCGCATCATAGCCAAAATATAGTATATGGTTTTGGAAGATCGTCGATTGAATGAGAGAGTTTTACGAGAGGTTCTATACGTCTCATTTTTGTGTGTACAATGGGTGCCATATTCGCGACTTTCTCAACAACACTTGGAGCATTTTAAAAAGGATAAAGTGCATTTTGTGCGTCGTTTCATCACTATAGATGAGACTTGGGTCTATCACCTTGATCCTGAATCAAAATAAGAGACTAAAGAATGGCGTTAACCTGTTCGGCTTCGAAACGAGTTCGTGTCTGGGTCAAGAAGGTTATGGCATCAATTCTTTGGAATTCGAGAGGAATTTTGTTTGTGGATTGTTTGTAAACTTTTAGATCAGTTGAAGGAAAAAAGACAGGGTTTGCAGAAGAAAAAAATCTTTTCCATCGGGACAATACAAGGTGTCACAAGATAATTTGGACAATGGCAAAATTAACTAATTATTTCCATACATAAAAAAATTATTCGTGGCAAGCGTTTTTCAACAAATGATGAGGTCATAACGACTGTTGAAACGTATTTTGCAGACCTTCCGCTTTCTCACTTCATGGATGGGATCCACAGATTTTAGGATCGTTGGAACAAGTGTATTAATGTTCAGGGAGATTATACTGAATAACAAAAATGTTTATGCTTTTCACTCAAGCTTACCAATATTTGGTTTCAATATAATTAAATAATTTTTTCTTTACTTCAACTGTCCTTATAAATTAGTATCATTCGCCTGGGTGATGGATTTTTATGGATCATTTGCTTTTCTTTTTCTCTATCGCTGCATGGTTACTATCGCCTTCCATGTACGTGAGACCAGGAACTATAAATTTATGATCTAAAATGTTTACATTAGCACAACATTCACCGTCGTTGATTCCGAGGGAAGAACAATTACAGCAGGAATACTTCCCAKMTMCGCCTCGGTTTTCACAGCTGAAGCTGTCGCTATCCTCAACGCAATCATCTTCGTCGAAAAATCTAGTTTCAAAGCAGTTATCTGCACTGATAGCAAGTCAACCA
>NW_017537334.1:383274-409589 GCF_001853355.1 Bactrocera latifrons
ATTTTATATTTACATCAGCGAGCCGAAGGTCCTGGCAGCCAGTGCTCCTTTTTTCGTGGAAAAGTAATTGTATTATTGTTTCACGTTTTATAAATAAATATATAAATAATGTTTACATTGTTTTCCAATTGCACGAAAATCTCAAACATAGTTGCCATGAAAGAGTTTTTTTTGTTTGACCTGGGCAGCAATAACTGTAGAAAACAATATGATTTTCATTGGCGTTTAAATTCAGTAAATGAGTAAATATGCATGAAGCTATATCGTGTCCAACTCTAGCTATTGCTTCATGCCACGGCTATGTATGGTAAGATTAAAGGTCCATGAAGGCCTTTTGCAGAATGACAAAGAAGTTCTCAGCAAAGGAAGGAAGGCACTGCTGCAGATCGAAGCAAAACAATTCTACTTAAGTATCATTTAGAGATTTTTATTTATCATTTTTCGTAGCGTCATTAGCTTGTTGTGCTAGCAGATTTGGCAACTTGTATTTTATATATCTTTATAGAGGCGATGCAATTCAGCTACATATATTGGGTAGTAAAAAAAGTATTTTCGTATTTCTAATCAAACTTCAATATATTTTTTTGTATTTATAATGAACTTTAATGACTTTTGCCATTTTTCTGCTAGAGATATTATTCCATAAATGTAAAATTTTCCGGGTTTTTCGGCGGAAAACTGCGACAAGTAATTTTCACAGGCTTCTCTTGAAGCCAACTTTAGTCCATTAAGGGAGTTCTGCATTGACCGAAACAAATGGTATTCTGTTGGTGTAAAATCAGGGCTATATGCATCAAAACTTCCAGCAGAGCGCTCCCAGTTTTTGCCGAGTCAACAAAGATGTGTGTGATTTTTCGTTGACCGTATGCCGTTTTTTTTCGATTGCTTGCTTCAATCTCGTCCATTGTTGACAGCAATCCCTCTCAATCCCACTAAACACTTAGCATAACTTTTCGAGGCGTTAATCCTGGCTTTGCGACCATTTGATGACCTTGTGACCTACGCTTGGACCATGATCTTTTTTGCACGTTATTGTCTTATTTGAACCACTTTTCGTCTGCTGTTACCATTCGCTCCAGAAGTGTTTCATTTCGTTTCAGCAAAGAATCGCAGATGTCAATTTTTCACAGATAATTCACGTGGTATCCAAGCATAGAGATTTTTTTTGCAACCAGGTTTTTTTAAATGGTTCAAAGCCGTTTGATAATGAATGCTAAGTTCCCCAGCGATGTCATGGCTGCTTATTGACGGTTCTGATCAATCTTTTCCATAATTTTGTCGAAAATTCCAGAACGAAAACGAGTGAACTGTTGTTGTGCTACACGAACTGATTCAGCATCGTTTCCGTAAACTTCTCAAATTGGTGGCTTGCGTCGCATTCTTCACTTTTTTATACAAAAATTTCAAAATATAGCGAATTTCTTCATTATTTTCATAAATTTTTCAAAAGCTGTAACTTTTTTTCAACTTCTTCGAATTGTTTTTTTGGTAAATGAATCTAACCTTTTCAACGCTCTATAGTATGACACAATGTGACAAAATTCGAAATGACTTCTTCGACTATCCGATTCGTAGTTCATATATGAGACTTCAGGTCTCATTTGAACACAATTTGTACTCGTAAAATATATATTTATTTTTCAAGAGATCCATAGTTTTAATCAGTAATACCTGTAACGACCTCTCTTCAAATACTCAATTTCCAAGCCCAATATTTAGAAAAACTTGTCGATTCGTTAGGTATTGTGTTCTATAAAATGTATCTGTCTGTGCTTCAGAAAATTTTCGAATTGTTATAGAATTGAGTGAACAATAAATTTTGACAGCTAAGGCAGTTGGCGGCTTTCAAACAAAGGCCATTTTGCCTCGAGGAATACCGTTCATCGCTATTTGTTGTTTAGTTGCTTGAAAATGGATGAGCAGGAACGCCAAACCGCAGTTTGGCCATCAATAGCAATATTTTACTTGCAGGTGGTTACCAGTTAAGCCTTATCAGTGGATTTGATAAACCTAATTTTGTGCAACTCAGATGTCCAATGCCTTTTAAGTTGAAATAGTGTAAGCCGTGAAAATAACATCTTAATTCTTAGTCGGTTGAAACCTGAATATTCGCAACTTTGATCTAAGTAATCTATGCAACGTCTCATCATCTTCGGAATCCACCCCACCAAGCTATAGAAGGCCTGGTCTTAGAGGCGGATGCGCGTATGGCAATTAAAAAAGAATTGTATTCCTGGCTGCCCCTGAACGAAGCAACTCAACTGCCCTTTCGATTTTTACCGAGTTTCTCACTGAGAGTTTAGTTATTTTTTCCTTGCATTTTCTTAATATAGTGAAACTTAGTGTATGCTCTATTGCCGCAAGCATAGCAAGGAGAGCATAATTTCGACTTGAAAGACTGAATTGTAGTTCTTTATTTTGAAACTTCCTTCTGTGTCAGGATTTATACATTAGTAATCAACCTTTGCTCTTACGAAGACATCAACCTGCTGGGCAGCGGCACCTTCCCAATTAAAGAACCGGACATTCAAGGTGCATGCTCATAATTCGTAATCCTGTGTATTTTCCATTAGGGGGGTTTTTTACATGTCTAGTTCCGAACCCAGCCCACAACCCTGAAGAGGGAAATATCATGGATATTACTATATTAAAATTTCAGTCCTTATACAAAAATACATAAACCACAGAACCTGCAGGCTGGAATTAGTTCAAGAAGCACTGAACGCCAAAAGCTCTGCGCTGTTCAGTTTAAGCCCACTTTAATTGGCTTATCAATTTTTATGAGCAGAGCTTCTGTGCAAGAAGCAACTAAAAACGTTTGGTTCAAGTTCGAAAATCTTTCCCTCACAGTTGGAGCTTTTATACCTTGACTCCATCAATTAACAGTGTAGCACTTATGCGCGGTTTGCTGGAACTTGAAAAGCTTTTAAACTCCTATGAAGTGAAAGTAGTATTTTATACGGATTTTAAGTGAACGTTCCTAATAATAACTATTTAATGCCACTACAAGAGAGTTTCCGAGAGGATTACGCTTGTAAATATCAATGAAAAAGTACTTTACCGAATTTTACGCACTTACAAAAACAAAGAAATGCAGATGTGTGTATGTGAGTGAGGTGGTAAACACACACATGCAGTAATGGAAGTATCGAAGTAATTGCTGGAGAAAGAGGCTTAAATCATTTCTGGCAGCAAGAAAAGTATGCAATAAATCAAAGTGTGCACTTAAAAGCATGTTGCCTTACATTCATGAATATACATATGTATGCATGTGTGTATGTGCACATGTACATTCATATGTTTTGCATAAAATACCTGAAATTGTAAAAGTGGTTTTCATAAAATTTTTTGCTGAAGTAATGATTGAAGAAGCACACATGTGTACATATACTCATAGTATGTGTTCGTTAGGTTTTGCAATAAAATATTTGTAAAGTTAAAAAATTTCATCCATTGGCTTCGGCAGCAAAATTATACCTGATATAATTTGGTCGTACTTGAAACTTATGAAATTTCAATAGCAATTTTGATATCGGTTTTTAAATATCGGTTTTCAAATAACTTTCAAAACTTCTGAATTAATATTTGAGACATTTTTTATAACTGTGCACTACCGCATTTATCAGAATTTTCATATTCAAAATGCAGAAAACAAACAAAAAATTATCTCTTTTTGCTGCATATGGAAGAACCAAACGGAGCCACTTTCAATTAAAACGCTACAAAAGTTTTGTTTTTAAATAAATCAAAACGATTTGGATATCAATAAAACTCTTTATTCCTGTAAAAGTAAATTCGATTCCTATATATTATATATATGGAACTCAACTTCTCTTGCAGAAATCCAGACGCTGCACCCATTTTTCGACGGTTTTCAAGCATAGATCGGCAATTTCACGTTCAATATTTGTACGAATTTCATTAATCGCCGCTGGCTTGTTGTCCATATCATCCCATTCGTGCCAAAAATATTCGGTTTTCATTGAGCGGGAGCGATTCTCATTAACAGTAACGTGCCGGTTTTAATCAGCACGGAAGAAGTACGACCCAATGACGACGGCGGCTTATAAACCGCACCAAACTGTAATTTTTGGAATGCAATGGTGACTCATGGAGTACGTGTGGATAGTTGCATGACCAATAACGCATATTTTTTTCTTTTTGACGAAGCCATTCAACCAGAAATGAGCCATATTACTGAAGATAATTTTTCGATGAAAATCCGGAACACTTTCAAGTTGTTGCTTAGGCAATTCACGAACATACGACGATTCTGGTGATTAAGCGGCTTCAGTTCATGCGTCAATTTGATCATATTATATAAGGATGTAAATCAAGATCTTTTCACAAAATTGGCCACAACGGCGTCACAGATATGCCCAACGCTTGAGAACGACGTATGACTGACTAATTTGGGTCTTCCTCAAATGATGCGCTAGCGGCAGCAATATTCTCGACACTACGGGCGGTTCTTAACTTAACTTAAGAGAAATGTGAAAAGAGCAGGAAAAATATGGCATATGAAAAGGAATGTGAAATTGCGTAGCAGCGAGCTGTTGCGAAGAGGAACGCAAAGTTTATTGTCCGGGCATGAGTGTCTCGATCGCTTCGTCTTTTAATCGTCGTCCCTTCGACGACGAAAAACCAGTTTTGACAACCAAAGTCTTCTTGCATGAAATTCATCCAACACAATGGCCGCCTTTTCAGGTTCTTTCTGATGGATTTTTTGAAGTTTCTCGGGATTCTATAAAAATTTGATCATTATGCAATCGCAGATTCGAGTCGATAATTTAAAGTAAGATAAACTTAATCAGTAAACAATTGATCGTTACTGTCTCAAAATGTTTATTAAAGACATATTAGGCGTACAGCAACGATACACTGTAATTTTCATTATTCTGAGCCTTTACCACTCAATAATGTTTCTATTTTTGAGATTTCGTTCGCTTTCTGATTACTATATTCTAAGGTGTCGAACGCCGGAAGCAACAATAAGCAAGCAATGTGTTTACAAATATCTAAACATGCTCTAAAATAAAGTATATTATTATGCTTAAAATAGTCAAAATAATCACACCAGGAACTATGCCAGTCAAGGCAGAGAAAACTTTAAAAAGTTTCCGGAAGTTAACGGCGACCTCCAATAACTATAACGATTTTGTTTCTCTCAATATAAAAAAGGTCTCTATACCATTGATTTTGAGAGTATTATTATTTCTCGTTTAAAAGTACTATGATATAGATATATTTTTTGAAATATCCGCAATCGAACACATATTAAAAGTCACTATTCTTTGCATGAACTCCTTGAAGCTGCTCTCTTTTCGATAAGCCTTATAGAGTAGCAAATTATAGAAATCACTGGCGTCAGCCAAGTAGATCCGTATAATTGAACCTTTTTAGAACAGCGAGCCTTTTTATCACTTTATTGGATTACTTATTCAGCTGAATGCATAACTTGAAGACTCCATATAAGCTGTCAGCAATTGACCAAACCCGCGGTCGTAGTGAACCAAGCAAAGAAATGCTGACAAGTTGATTTTTCTTTTGCAAATGCTTCCTTGAGTTTCAGTTTTTGCCCCCCAAAAAAAAGAAATAAAAAAAATATTTCTTTAAAGTTAAAGTTGCGCGTCAAGTGTGCTGTATTCGTTCAGTGCACCATGTCGTATGAGCAATACAGAATGTATAAATCACTTGTATGAGAGCTTAGTACATGTGATGTAATTTCAACTGCGCATAAGTTGTAAAGGAAAGTCTTTTTGGAACAAAACACTCAAACTTTTGTTTTCAGAAATTATTGGGAAACTTTTTTTTCTTATAATTATATATTATCGGTAGATTAGTTGTAGATTAACTTGCTTAAGGCAACGATTTAGGCACGATTCAAATTGTAAAGTAAAAAGATTTTCTAAATTGGCTATTTTTAGCAAAAAAACTGAAACAAAAAAAAAAAATAAATAACTTATGCAATAACAGACATCTCAATACATGCACTTCTAAGTGAAATAATTGGAATAAAAGTAAATTAGTATAAAGCTTTAATTCAGCACTTCAAAAGTCAAACCATTTATTTCATTTGAAGGATGCAAAAATAAAAAATGTCAACAAAACCAACAGTATCGTTTTCTATCACTTTTTTTCCCACACTTATTTATTTATTCAAAAGCAGCCTTGAAAGCATTCGAGCAGTTACTATATAGATTAAGACTAGAAATATACACCTATATGCCAGAGCACTCTCATCTATATGCCAGTAACAAATCGAATTATTTGGCGGCGTAAGCCGATTAAGAAACCTGAAAATAACTCGTCAAATATAATTAATTAAGAAATATTCGTGACAAGCAGCTTTGCAACCTTTTACCTCTGTGTACCCGTATAATATAGAGAACAGCTAGCTAGCACTACTGTATACTCTGCAAGTAAGTGTGAATGTGTGTACATTTCACAGAGGCTTGGCTCAGCCAACCCATCAGCCGCAACAAATGTCAACTGCATCCGGTTTCAGTGCACTTTTACAGGCACACAGGAAATTGCCTGCCAAGCTATAGTCGGCACATAGTACATTCCAACTTTCCTGCTCGACTGACTGCTTGTTTGCCTGCCTGTTATCTTGCCATCGTGACATGTGTGTCTGTATGTAGCGGTGTATTGCAGTTATTCCGAATGGTTTTATAAGCGCTGCCCCGTAAACAGAAAATGTGGATTTCTTGTCTACGAAGTACATTTTGCATGGACTTTTTAGACTATGTAGTACAAGAAGAAACGGTTGCAAGGTTGTAGAAAACGTTTTCGTAGTGTTAAATAGAGGTCTGCATTATTAGATTTTGAAAATTTATTCTTTATGTAAAATTAATTTAAAAAAAAGGTACAAATTTTCAGATGTGACTTTTTTTAAACTGTTTCGGTATTCAAGCGGATGGCATTCTAGGAAATCTCATCAGCTTTGCCGTTTCGCGGAACGCCTTTGCGGCGTGGAAACCAGTATTTGCCTGCGCTCAATATATGAGAGCACACTAAATATTTCTCAGATTTCAAACCATCTTTCCATACTCGAAATTATTTTATAGGTTTTAAGCATTCCGCAACCTTACCATATTAAAAACTTCGAAGCCCAAAATTTGTTTGCCTGGGGTTTATATATTGCATAAGTGTTGTGTACATATGTATATCGTCTTTAGTGTATCATCTGTGCTGTTGACTGCAGCGTGTGGCATATGCCATTAGTTCGACGTTTCATTTTCCGGTTAATGGCAAATGTCGAAATGTTTCCACTTTCAAATGATGCGATCACGCTCACTTGCACACACACATACACACTTTATACACGGGTTTCTTTCCTCCTCTCTTTGTCTTTGTCTGCCTCATTTATTGACAATGGTGCTGCTACTGTAAAGCAGGTGTGAACGAAAGTACACGCTTACTGGCGATGCAAAATGCTAGAGAAACTGCTAATGATAGCGGGCACTGCAGGCAGGACTTAAATGAGTGGGAGCTAAGTAAAAATATATACTATATACATAAAAACATATATCTACATATATCTGTATATATATCTTTATGTATATAAATATGTGTATTTTCGCATGGAAGAAGTATGGAAAATGATAATAAGAGGCAGTGATATATTGATAGTAGAAAAGCACTTGAAGGCTCGCAGGATAGCGCTACCACCCAAAACTAAATCACGTCAGGCTCAAACGTGTGATATGGCAAAGAAAAAATTCAAAAAAAAACTGTATCCTGTTCAGCAATACTTTGCGATGTTATGTCTCTTTTGAATCACTAGCAATTACGAATGATTTTTATTACTTTTATTTGCAGCGCAAGTTGTTGCGATTTTGAAACTTAGTCTACGATTTCACTTAATTTCGGTTAGGTCTATTCAAGCGTGAAAACATCACTGCCAGCCTCATTACTTGCAACAGGAAATTCTCGAAAATGGCACAAAGTCTCGCAGTATCTTCGTTCAACTGCAATTTAACAGCAAGTGAGTTCGTAAATGGTGAAGAAGTAATACGACATGGGGAGGCAATACGTTATATTAGCTTGGTAAAGATTGTACACTTGTGTTAGAAAAAATACCGTGGGTTGTATTCAATATGCAGCAATCAAAAATTATTGTTTCAAATAACAATTCTTAATGAAAAACAAGAAAAAACGTTAACTTCGGTTGCCCCAAAACTAAATACCCTTCACAAGTGCATTTCTATTAGTAACTATGTGTTTAGTTTGTTTGGAAGTAATTCGTTCAGAACAGTTTTTTGGATATTATATTCTTACCTTAAGCAGTAGTCCATGCCAAATTTCGTCAAATTCGAAAGTTTTCAATACAAGCCCTTGATTCGTGCGATCGTGCGGTTTGTATGGCAGCTATATGCTATAGTTAACCGATCTGAACAATTTCTTCGGAGATTACATTGTTGCCTTAAAAAATAATCTATAACAAATTTCGTGAATATATTTTGTCAAATGTGAAGGTTTTCTGTACAAGAATTTTGTTCCGATCGTTCAGTTTGTATGGCAGCTATATGTTATAGTGGTCCGATATCGGCAGTTCCGACAAATGAGCAGCTCCTTGAGAAGCAAGTGACGTTTGCAAAATTTCAAAACGAAATCTTAAAAACTGAGGGACTAGTTCGTATATATACAGACAGACGGACGGACAAGGCTGAATCGATTCAGCTCAACATACTGATCATTTAGCTATATACTTTATAGGCTCTCCGACGCTTCCGTCTGGGTGTTCGTTTCAAAATTTCGTGACAAACTTAATATACCCTGTTTAGGATATAATAAAGTAAAATATAAGAACTGGGTACATAATTAGTGAAAAAACAATTAAATTCAACAGTGTTTAATTAGATAATGGTCTTACAAAATATCCTGGTAGCCCTCAATAAGATTTTATGTTCTACTTCATTATATTGATCTATTTATATAGTGGGTTCTCTTGTCCCTTCTATTTGATGTGTTTCGGCTCATCTTACTCCCTGTTATACATTTTTTTGGATTGATATGGGTCCCACACCTATTTCGCTGTCCATAGTGTAGCTCTATGATATGGAGCGGTTTTTTCAGAGTTTTTCGTTTGTAAGCGAACTGTAAGGTAGTGCCTGAGAGCTTTAAGCGTTTTAACTGAACTCAAATCTAATTTTATTTCCGTTTCCTGTAGTAGACTAAACTTGGCGCTAAGTTTATTGGTAAGCTCTACAGAATTATGCTTCAATCTTGTTCTGAATCTATGACAGGAAAATGTTCAGCACTACCAGCTGCTCAAAAAATGCTTTCAATAACATAATTTTAAAATCCCGACTCATTTGAAGGTGCACTTTATAACGTAGATCATGTGTACAACAAGGCTCACAAGGACTAGATATCTCTATGCCCTATTTATATTTATGGATTCACTAAACTATAATCCATCTAATTATAATATAGGTTTAGTCGAACAATTATTCAGTTGCCGTAGGACCCAATGTTATAAATTAGAAGTGAAACCTAAAGTTTCATCAAATTTGCGTATTTAATTTAAATGTGATATCCCAGCAAGTTTTTTAGCACCGACACGTCGCCATTCTAATGATAACGGTTCTAGAGTACCTTTCTTTGCTAGCTCATCACTTTTACAATTTCATTTTCCGCTGTGGCCTGGCACTCATACCACTCTTAACACAAAGACGGTGAGGAAGGAGCCGCCAGAGTTCGGTTTGGCAACTCTATGATCCGGTATGGTGTCAAAGTGTGTGAGGATTTCCAAATGCTCAGACACCTATTCTTTTAGAAACGCATATTCTCTGAGTCTAAAAGCATATTTAGCAGCTATAAATTTTCTGTTAAATAAAACCATCCCGATTTTATATGGGTTGATGGCGAGAACACTTCCTACTGCCCAACTGGTTATGAAGCTATTTCTAAGCCTCAGTTGAAGCAGCCTCCCTGAAACAAATTCCTATGATATTTTTATTCGATTTATTTCTGAATTGACAACGAGCGACATAACGCTATTTATTTATTTATTTCTACTGTTTTATTTATGCTTTTCTGGTTGGGGATCCATAGGTTAAACATGGCTGCCAAAGTTTGCTATAAGTTTCATTCCGAATATTACAGCCAAAGTTGTCATGATTCTACCAGATTATAAATATTAGATGTCACACTAGCTCATGCGTTCACCAAAGGATTAACTTCAATACTGTATGCTTGTCAAGCAGATGCAACCCACTGTGCTTGATTGCAAGTAATTTGAACAATGCATGTCGACGTGCGCTGATTGGAAGTACAATGTATTTTACACCGAGTGACAGCGTTTAGGGCGTTACATGCATTCTCCAAGAATGTGCGTGAGTAAATTTGCTTGTGTGTTTATGTGTCGGTGTGTATGCGCAATGTGTTAGTGAAGGCGGTGAAGTATCACTAATGCAGCTGTCAATGCATGTTGCATGCCACAACTGCCACAATTACAGGCATTTTGCAATCGGACGCACACACCCACACACAGGCGAGCACATGAATATAAATAACGAATTAAACAGCGCGCTGTGTGCGTGTGTATGTGCACGGTGAACTTACAAAACAAAAAATGCCGGAAAAATATGTGATCAGCGTCGTTGCACTCGCAGCGCTGCGAACTAAAGTGACGAAGGTAGCCGCTGCTTTGCTGCTCTCCGCCATGGGCCATCTAACTACACTCCACCTAACCGGCTCATTTAGGATCAACATGCGGATTTGCGCCACAAATTTAGCAAAAGTCAACGCTGCCGCTGCGTGGAAATGGCAAATCGCGGGACGGAATTGAGTGTTGCACATTTCGTATGCTCTGGCGGCAGTGGTGGTCGGAAACCGCAAGACCCAACGGTACATCCTCTCCACTTCGTGATACATTAACATTGCAATTGCATCAACTGTGCGCACTCACTAATGGCTGTTGCCTAAATTAAGCCGCGCTGTGCACCAAATGTGCCCAAGTGTTGGGCTGAGGCCGGAGCTGAAGCCCAGGCCCAAGCTCCAGCCTGAGTCGTGGCCGTAACCGTAGTCGCAGCTGTATCTGCAGCCAAACGTCAATTCGTCGTTGGCTTTGCAGCTTTGCGGATCACGTAAAATGGGCGGACACTTGCGGCTTTCAATCCACTTATCTATGTATGCCTACATGTATGTATGTTTGTAGGTGTAGTGTTGTAAGTGTGTATGCGGGTCTGTGTTAGAGAGTTGATGGCCATTGCGTCGAAATGAATTTTCAAGTGTAATTGCGTGGGCGGTCGTGTCGATTGTGCAATTACAATGAAGTGTAAGAGATTGCTGACCGACAGAGCGACCCACCAACCCGACGGCGCATCGATCGACCTACCAACCGACAGAACTGCCGACCCTCGGGGTGTGGAGCGGAGTTAGTTCGAAGTGCAGTTGTCTGCTAACGGTGAAGTTAAGTGGTTGGGTCGTTTTGTTGAATTGTCATATGGACGACTGCGTTGGAAGGGTTGCCTTTGTTAGGCGCAACGCTCGAATTGATGTTGGTCCATGCGGTTTTGGCCAGTTGATTCGGTTTAAAGTGACGATAGGCAATTTTAGGGGTTTTGTGGTAATGATGACGATTCAATTTGCATATAAAAAATTTTTTTAATTTCCGCGTAAATACTCATTCCCTCAACATTTTCAGGAAAAGTTGGTTCTTTGCACTACTGTATATAAGAAATGCGTTAACTTCTGCTTCGAAATGTCTTTAGGTGCGATTTAGTTGTATCTTGCTATTGGCAACTGTCAAGCATTCTATGTTCAAAGATAATATTGCGTAATCGAAAAAGTCTTTTTTTACTTATATTAAATTGTTTTTATACACAATATTTATAATGAACTTTAATAAACCAACCATTATTCCAACAGTGTAAAACTTTTCTGGTTCCTGCGACAAGTAATTTTCACAGGCTTCTCTTGAAACCAACTTTACTCCATTAAAAGAGCTCTGGCAGTCTGATGGTGCAAGGTCAGCTCCATATGATGGATACATCGAATCTTCCCAGCCAACCTCAATCAGTTTTGCCGAGTCATCGAAAATGTTCGTGGTCTAGCGTTGTCCTGATGGAAGCCGAAGCTCTTCTATTGATCAGTTTTGGCCGCTTTTTTCGATTGCTTGCTTGAATCTCATCAATTCTTGACAGTCAAATGTATAATCAATCGTTCGAGCAGATGGAAGCAGCTCTTAGTGGATAACTCCTTTCAAATCCCACCAAACAAAGTTATGCTGACTTTCGATACGTGAATTCTGGCTTTGCGATCATTTGTTGAGCTTCACCAGGCTTGGACCATAATCTTTTTCGCACATTATTGCTGTATTTGATCCACTTTTCGTCTCCGGTTACTATATTAACTTCAGAGAGCGACAAGATACGAAAAGACTTTTTCGACCAACCAATATTTCGATGAACAGATAATTTCACGTTTTCGGCCGTTAGACTAAGACTATGCGGACAATCTCGCTTCGATTGAGGCCTTGGAGCGAAATATCGCGCGCGTTATTCACCCGTTTCCAGTCGAAATACTCGAACGAGTCATCGAAAATTGGAACCAAAGGATGGACCATCTAAGACGTAGCCGCGTTCAACATTTGAAAGAGATTTGAAGTTTCTGTGGTTGTTCTTTAGAAAAGTGGGGAAAATCGAAATGGATTACCCTTTACCTATTGGACAGTGTTAGACATCCTATAGCTACAGAAGAATCAACCTTTAGTACTGTGAGATATTTGTTTTCTTTTAGGTTTTGAGATATTGATCTGCAATTTTGCTCTTTTTTCCAAGGAGCTACTTATTGGGAGCGCCGATATCGAGCTGCTATAGCACATAATTGCCTTACAAGATGACCGATTAAAATAAAGATTTTTTATACCTTTTTATGCTATCAGAAATACACCAGTTTTCTTGTTTAACTAAGCTTTGTTGAAGCTTTAGTTTTAAATATGGAGTAAAAGTGTTAAGCACTTTGTTTGTAGCTGGTACTTGTATTTAGTGTACAATAACATAAAACTTGTATATATTCACAATTGCTTTGAAACTAAACTATTAAAGCGTTAAACAATTAATTTCAATCGAAATTGATATACCATCCCTCCGCACTCATCATTTCTGAAATTTTGAATTTATCCCTTTTTTGCTGTTCACCACCAGGTGTGGGATAGCTGTCAGTTGTGCTGATGTGTGCGATCAATCACGTAATTATATTGTAAATATTTGATATTCTCGAACAATAACACTCGGTGCGCTCATTTAACAACTTTTGTTGTTGTTATCGATTTGTTTTTGTTGTTACGTTGCAGTGTCATTTATTGGTTTTAATTTAATCAGCAATTAAGTTTTGATTATAACAAATTTATCTGCATAATATCATAATAACAATGCTCCAGAAAATACAGACCGCATAACGGTAAATATGTAGGTATGTTGGTTCATCTGTATGCGTATGAGCATGAAATTTTGTAGGATTATTGAATGTGCATGTATGTGCATGTGTACTTATTAAATTTGTCGGAAACCACAATAATTTGCAGTGCGTAATATGTTGAACAAAACATTTAAAATTGATTTCTGTATATATATAGAATTCCAAATATACTTATTATACTAATATCGAAATTAGCTCTTTGATATATTTGAAAATAATGATTTTATTGCCAACAATCCAATGACAATAAGTTAATTTGGAAAAACTATTATAATTAGAATAATAAAATTTTTGATGGTAAAAATATTAAAAAAAGAAAAATTATTAATATTAATAAAATAATTAATGAATTATGTGCGAAAAAAATACGTGTGACAGAAAGCAAGGCGTAAAGGATCATAATTAAATATCTAAATTTTTAGGTTTACAAAATAATTTAATTTATTACTTGAATGTTGTAATTGGTTAGTGATAACTAAAAGCCGATATATAAAGGAGTCGATTTATTGAATTCTTTATAAAGGATTTTATGTTAGGAGGGCAACAAAAATAGACCGATAGGGACAGCAAACAACGCCATATTTTTCCTGCTCTATTGACATAATTCTTTAGTGAGGTTTGCCATTTCTCTATGGAAAAATATACGATACCACAAGTCGAAATTATTAAAATTTACTACCAAAATTCGGAGTCAGTGGCTTCAGTGGCTCAATTTATGGTCGTCTTCGTCGTCCTGGCAGATCAAAAACTAAGCGTCTGGGGGAAAAATTTGAATCCACAGGCACAGCACAAAATGCTCCCGTGCCAGTAAGACAAAGAAGTGACCGTAGTGTCGAGAATATTGCTGCCGCTGACGCATCATTTGTAGAAGACCCAAATTAGTCAGTCATACGCCGTTCTGAAGCGTTGGGCATCTCTTTGACGCCGTTGTGGCTAATTTGGTTGGTCCACATCCTTACAAGATCAAAAAATCAAGAAATCAAGATCAGTTCATCAGAACGGCGCCATAAGCCACACAGCGATTGTCACAATCGATTTATTGAAAATCAAGTTTGGTGAACCCGGCGTGCGATTTGACGCCGTTAGACTATTTCCTGTAGAGTTATGTCAAGTCTAGGGCCGATTGATGAACTTCATACAAATATCGAATGTAAAATTGCAGCAGTTTCGGCCCATTTATGATTGAAAAAAATTGGATTCAGCGTCTGGACTTCTGCAATCATGCCCTTGATGGCTTTGCAAAAGAAATCGGGTTTATTTTCACATTATTCGAGCATTTCATTGATATCCCAAACCGTATTTATTTAATAACAAGTAAGGCAGGGCTAAGTTCGGGTGCCACCGAACATTTTATACTCTCGCATGATAAAGTGATAACCGAGATTTCAGGCGTGGTTGTGAACCGATTTCATCCATATTCGGTACATGTCATCAGGGTGTTAAGAAAATATTATATGCCGAATTTCATTGAAATCGGTTGAGTACTTCCACATCTCATGGTTTTTGGTCCATAAGTGGGCGACGCCACGCCCATTTTCAATTTTTAAAAACAGCCTGGATGCAGCTTCCTTCTGACATTTCTTCCGTAAAATTTAGTGTTTCTGACGTTTTTTGTTAGTCGGTTAACGCACTTTTAGTGATTTTCAACATAACCTTTGTATGGGAGGTGGGCGTGGTTATTATCCGATTTCTTCCATTTTTGAGCTGTATATGAAAATGCCTGAAACGACTCTATAGAGTTTGGTTGACATAGCTATACCAGTTTCCGAGATATGTACAAAAAGCTTAGTAGGGGGCGGGGCCACGCCCACTTTTCCAAAAAATTACGGCCAAATATGCCCCTCCCTAATGCGATCCTTTGTGCCAAATTTTAATATCTTTATTTCTGGCTTAGTTATGACACTTTATAGGTTTTCGGTTTCCGCCATTTTGTGGGCGTGGCAGTGGGCCGAACATCATCATCGAACCTAATCTTCTTATGGAGCCAAGAAATACGTGCACCAAGTTTCATCATGATATCTCAATTTTTACTCAAATTACAGCTTGCACGGACGGACGGACAGACAGACATCCGGATTTCAATTCTACTCGTCGCCCTGATCACTTTGGTATATATAGCCCTATATCTGACTCTTTTAGTTTTAGGACTTACAAACAACCGTTATGTGAAAAAAACTATAATACTCCCGTTAAAAATATATTCATAAAATACATACTAATTTTTCAAATTTTTCTCAAGTGAAGTCGAAACCTCATTTAATTTTTTTTTTTACTTTTATAAAAAAATTATTTGTTTAAAATTTAAGATATCCACTCAAATCGCTTCAATTACCGGTTAGCTACCAGAGGCTTCTGTTAAATTTGTAAGGATATCTTAGGACTCAATTGAAATTTTTAAACGACACTCAATGTGTAGGTACGTTCAATCCCTTTCTTACGAAGAGACCTCATGACATCCACAGTGTATATCTGCTAGCTAATTTTTTCAATGTATTGTAGTTTCCTCAGCGTAGACTTGTGGGCATATTATAATAGCTGTTTATTTAACGTATATCAAATATATTAACTTCAACCTTTTTCATTATTCTTACTGTCAACATTTCAAAAATATACTTTAGCCAGGAGTCTTACTTAAAGCTGTTCAGTTTCATTTTATAGTTGTGCTAGGTAATTACTGGAGAGTGATTGCTCGTTGCTCTCATACCACTTTGTTAAAAAATTATATAAAAATTATTTTGGAGGAGTCTAGTTATTTCTGGGTTCACTCATTTGTTCAATAATCTTGAGGTTTTTATATGTAGAAAATGCGAATAAATGGTAGATCATTTCACATCCCTCTTTCTAATATAAAGAAAGGTTAGAGGCTGCAGTTTTCATTACCGGAATCAAATGTCGTTTAGCTGTCTCTTAACGACTTTAAAACAAAAATTAACTTAAATTAATGAGACAGATGGACATGGTTAAATCGACTCAGCTCGTCACGTGAATCACTTATGATCGTATATGTGATCAAATCGAAAGGTGAATTTTTAATTTACATATACATACTTGTTAGTGACATCTATGCTAAATTTGATAAAGTGAATTCTTTGTTTTTTACTATGTCTGAATTTATTGAATAAAGAAGTGCGATAATGCACCATCTAATGCTGCATTGGTTGTTCGTATCTGACGAGTTTGATCACAGTAGTATATATGCTTTATATGGTCGCCGAACATTTTCTTTTGGTTATTATAAACTATATGGGCAATGAATGTTAGTTTATTTCAACTTATGCAAATGAAATTCAAATTTAAAGAATTTTGAAAAAAATTGTCTGCTTAATAAATATGTATGTATAAATGTTAATTTTTCAACTCATTCAAGCCAACTCAATATCAAAATAACAATCATATACCGTTTTAATATATGTGGGGAAAGCATAAATTGCATAAAAACCCCTTTTGGTAAATTCACGGTGAATTCATCGAAAATTCGAAAATTAATTGGCTTCTCAATTGACAACTTTCAATTAAATTAAAGTAGGTCGAATTAAGTTTTTCACTCTGAGTTTATGTCAATTATGCGCACTGAGCAACATCAATTATCGCAAAGCTAACAAAATTCCAATATTTGACTTTTTCAATTGTTGTTTTTGTTTTTGCTACAATTGGCTTTTAATTAAGTTCGATGCTTTGTAAAGTGCAGTGACCCTCCCGACCTTTCTTCCAACTCGCTGCCGTTGACAAAAATTGAAATAACATTTAGTTAAGTACTGAAGACGGCCATTTAACCTAAAACCTAGGAATTTATTTTATTTGAGCATTGGGTGGCGTTTATAAAGCAAATGCTTCAGTGTTTTATATAAGAAATATTTAATGGTGGTGTATTTTTTAAAGCAAGTTGCTTGTGAGACCCCATCCTGTTTTCTTTTTTTCATTAAGGTGTTTTTACTTGACAGTCCACAAACCCAGCGCACAACCCTGTGGCGAGGATTTTTCGCCTTCTTACTTTAGCTCGCCTTTACAGGGATGTTTTTTGGCTACCCAAGTGATACTTGGTCTAAGATCGGAAGTCGTGAGCTGCTTGAGCCATTGGTAAAAGAATAATTTCTGCCCACTCCCAAGGGAATGGTGCTCCGAGTACTTTCCTTACTTGCATATATATATATTTAATACTGAAACATTTTTTGGAGATTGTGGCGTTATTTTTGGCCATTAATTTGATTTTCTTTCGGTCAGTTTGCATGGCAGCTATATCTCATAGTATTCCGATGTAGACGATTCCGAAAAAAATAGTCAATTTTGGAAAGAAAGGACCTGAGCAAAATTATAAATGCTTTGAATAAAATATGATCTGTGAGAACAGACTTTCAGTATCTGACGAGTTTGGTATTGAAAAGCAATAAAATCATTGACACGTTCACAAAAAATGATTTGTACATAAAATACTATGTATAACTCAAAAACCAAATAAATGACGAAATCGAAAAACGAGCGTAGTCCATGAGCAATCTATGTATCTAAGTATCATCTGAGCTATCGTTTTAACCCTAAGTAACCATTTTATGTTATTATGAGGTTATAAAATCCATTTTTAAAAAGATGAAAAAAAACTTTTCTAAAAATTTCAAATAATTTTATGTGTTTGTGGCTTAGGAAAATAATAATCGCTCTTATGAATTCATATCTGTTTTTGTGCACCAAAACAAAAATATGTCGATGTAAATAAGCACCGCTATCAGCATATGTTATCTGTATTATTGTTTTTTTATTAATATTTTTTCTTGGAATATAAATCCATAAGTAAACTGTTTTGCACCGAAAAGATTCGTGGAAAACCAGCTTTCGAGGAAATTCGTGTGTTAATAAATTCCCTGCAAGGTTATTTATATTGAGATTTGGATTTAATTTTGTAATTGGTCTAGAAAAACAAAAACAAGTTTATAGCTTTTTTCCGAAATAGCGGAGCTAAGACAGGCGACCACGGTGGATGTGACATGGTTGAAAATTTGGCGTAAAACTCCCTAAGATTCATAGCAGTATGTATTATTGTGATGCAAAAGTTGTCGGCCCATAATTGCGGTCTCTTTTTATGAACTTCGCGCTAACTACACATAATACTCAAATAATATTCCTTGTTGACAATTTTTCCGCTCGGAAGGAATACGGGGTGCAAACCTCCTCGATAATTGAAGAAAACTATGAACGTAACCCTGACCTGCTTTGAAGTATATTTTCGGCTTCGGCTCACCTTTGCCACAGTATTCGGCCGATTGAACGTTTCGTCGGGTCGTAAGCTTCGATTCGAGACTCATCGCCAAAAACATTGTTTCGCAGACACAACACGAATGATTATTTTTATGTAACATTTGACACAGATCTCATGGAGGACGATGGAGTCATGTATAGAAGTTCACGCAAGTGAGGAAAGTTTTCTGATCGCCATTCACATGGGAGTGGCCAGAAAAGATTCTTTTACATATGACTCAAGCAGCTCACGACTTCCGTTCCTTGACCAAGTATCCTTTGGGTAGCCTAAGGACATCCGTTTGAAGGTGAGCTAAAGTGAGAAGGCGAAACATTCCCTGCATAGGGTTGTGCGCTGGGTTTGGGACCCGCCACGTACAAAAAAACACCCCAATGACAACGCAACAACAGCCTCGGATCTCATTGACAGTCATACTAAAGTAAAAAAAAAAAAAAATATGTCGACGAAGGGGGATTTGCGCGAAATTTAAATTAAAAAGTACTCTGACTTATTTCTTCAAAATGCAGGTAAAGTTCTTTTTTAATCGTTCCCAACAGGCATGGTATTCACTCTCACGTCATTCTTTTAGTTGCCGAAAATGTTCCTGTGATCAAGAAACCAAATGATGAACAAATGAAGTAGGCCAGTGTGCTCTAAGCCTTTCTGAAGTTTTTGACCACTCTGGAATTAGTCAGTGATGGACAGTAATGCGTCTTGGCTAACCGTGTATATGCTTACTTTCTGTACTGTTAAAAATCGAACTTCACAGATCTTCTCCGTTTACCTCTAGAGGGTAACCTCACCCAACAGTGATAATTGAAATCTAACTATTGGAGAACATAGTAGCAATCTCCTGATTTCTTCATTCTGATAGCATAATTTATCGTTATTTACCGAGTTATGGGTAGTTGATGCAGGAGTATATTAAGCGCCTAGGTCGGACTTGACTTAATAGCCCCGTTAAGCCCTGTACTGTACCTGTACCTGTATTCCATTTAATTTTTTATACATATACGTACCTTCGTGCATACATGGTTTAATCTTAATTAGCTTGCTTCTACCATTATTTTTAATTAAACAAATATATGTATATAAATATATCTATAATACTACAAAAACTCTTAAAAGATCATTAAATTGTAATCAGCAACCAATTATTTCAAATTACAACCGAAATACATATAGTGTGACACAAGAAATGTGTAATTGCCATTTACCATATGCGAACAGTAAATGTGTAATGCTCAACGCATACGCACCATAATTAAAATTTAAGAATATTTCCATATACACTCTATATGCACAGCAAACACGGTGATCAATATTACTCATACGCCATATAGGCCTTGTGCACACATATTTTCGCCGGCTAGTGAGCACTCGTGTTATCTTTGCATTAACGGTTTACTCGTGAAGTATGTGGAGTAATTTTCGGTCTCATTGCCATGCCTTTAATAGCGAAGCAGTTATTAAAAAACAAAGCACGTCAATATGTTTTATATATGGATGTATGTACATTATGACAAAAAAGTACGCTTAAAATGTAATTTAAATTTCCATGGAAAATGATATTTCAAAAAAATGTATGCTGCTAAGTTGGTGGGATAGACCTTAATTACTACGCAAAATATGAGCGCGATCCATCAACCAGTTTGTTTACAGCAGCTGTTTAAGTCGGTATACCTCAGTAGTGCCTCGCGATTTTTACAATGGATAAAAAAAAAACCTAACCACGAATTTATCTAAAGTTTTGTTTCTCTAACCAAATTCATGTGCGGATTCAATGTGAATATTGGAAAAACTTACGGTGATTCTGTTTTATCAAAAACATAAGCCTACGAGTAGTAGAAAGCTTTTAAAGGTGGTCGAGAGATCGTTGAAGGCATGCCTAGTTCTGGACGACCTTCGACTTCTTAAACTAAATAAAACCACTAAAAATATTAAGAAATTGAAAGGAAATCGTCAGGTAAGGGAGCCCAACATCTCTTGCGAGCTCGTTCGAATGATTTTGGTATGAAATGCATTCTTACCCGACTCGTACTGATAAAGTTGATTTTTATTTTTCAAAACGAGTACCATAAACGGGTCTCTTTAGACATACTTGGACTTGCGAATTACGATTCTACGTTCATGAAGAGCATTCTAATCGACGAGATATAGATTTATAAGTTTGACATACAAAAAAATCCACAATCATTGGAATGGAGGAAAAAAAACGAGCCGAAACGAATAAAATCACACCAAAGCCGCTCAAAAATCAATGTGATGCTCATTATTTTTCCGACATTCTTGGTTTGGTGCATCATGAAATTGTTCCGATGAGACAGACGGTCAATAAGGAGCTCCATTCGACCGTATTGAGGCGTTTGCGTGAGAACATCCGTCATAAATGGCCGGAATTGTGGAAGAACAATTCGCTCTTACACAATGATAATGCATCAACGCATCGAGAAACGATGAAATAGAAAAACGCAATGAATAGCATCGCTCAACCACCGTATTCACCAGACTTGGATTCGTGTGATTTTTTCTTGTTCCCCAAAGTGAAATCGGCGCTCTGTGTAACCTCTTTTCAGTCGATCGAAGAGATAAAACAAAATTCGCTGAAGGAGTTGAAGTTCATTCCAAAAAGTTCTTATCAAAAGCGTTTCGGGGACTGGAAAAATCATTAGCATAACTGTATTTTATCTGGTGGAGATTACTTTAAAGGTGACAAAATAAATATTGATGAATAATCAAATATTTTTACAATTTCCTTGTACTTTTTTGTCACAATGTATGTACATATTTTTTTATAAATAATTAATTTAAACGCCACAGCGTACTGCATCACAATTCGCCATTTTCTAGGATACAATTTAAAAATTTCAGCGTTGCTTTTTTCTCGCTGGCGCATTAATACACTTGAATTCACATGTGTAATTGAATTTTTCTGTATGTCTGTATGAGCATATGTGTAACGGTGTGTTTTCTCTTTTACGCCTGTTTCTTGCAGATAAATAAAAACTCGCAAGTGCCCTCGAAGAGCAGCAATGGTGAACGCAAGCGCTGGATTCACGATCCTACAAGTGAGTATGACAGTAACACATATGTGTATGTATATATGTATAAAATGTGTATTTAAATGCCACATAAATCTGCAAATAAATGTGTGCTGCTTGAAGCGTAAATTTTTTTTTTTTTTTTTTTTTTTGGGAGCTGTTGCAAACACACACACGCTCGCATGGACGTAAAGCCAGCAGGTGACCGCGATTTATTGCATACACCTTCACTTCATTCCCAAAGACATTAAATGTCGGGCGGCTGAGAGCGGAAGACTCGCTTGAAAAATGCAGCTGATCTGCAGCTGAGGCATTTAGGTGTGTATGTGTGGATATAAATATATAATATATATGCGATTTAAAAGCTCCATGGTGGATTAAAAGATGTTTAAGCGCTCTATTTGAGTGATGTGGACACATGTGTGTGATCTTCTGTGTATCTGCTTTTAATTAAATTAACACATGAGACTATACGTGACACTAAGAAAGTAAGAAATATTCTTCCTTTCACTTGTTATAACAATATATTTTTTTCCTCTCGATTGCCGCTGTTTCAATGGTTTATATGCTCTTGCCAGTTAGCACCTATTGGGGTGGGTGACTGCCTTGTAGGGCAAGTTCATCGCGCTTATCGCTTATTAGACAGCAGGACATAAATGGCATCACTAGACCTCTTCACTTCACAGAAACTTCAATTAAAATTGCCAAAGCTACTCTTTTATTGAATGTTTGTCACATTGTAAGTCTCATATTAATCGAGTTAAACTTATCTTACTTCCGGAAGTCAAAAATTATAACTCCCACTATTTCGGTTTGCTGGCCGTTGGAATCTTACAACTTACAAGACCTAAAGACTATCCCAAAACTCTAATTTGACAAATTTTTCGATGATTAGGAGAAATACTGGAATCAGTGCATAAAATCAATTTTGAAGGCGGCAACAGTAATGTATATAAATAAATAATTTTTTTTTTCGAAAACGAAAATTCGCGTTATTTTTTTAACACACTTCGTACACTTAAAGCTATATTCAAATTTGCTTAATTTTTAGCTGCCATTATCAAAATTATCCAAAAATTGGGGTTTGTTTACATTGTTTACAGTTTAAGGCAAACGATTTGTCTGTAACACAAAGATTTAGACTTAAAGCAATAAATAAGCAAACTAATTGCCAACAAGTTCGGTAAACCCTATATAGTTTCACTCTTTTCGATAATATTTTTGCACTACGCTTTTTCTTCGAAATAGGTTCCTTCCGGTGGAGATTTCTCAAAACTAACAAAACAGTAGAATATCGCTGGGCCTAGGTGAAATAGAGGCAATTATAAGCACTAGTCAGATTAGCAAACCTACATTCAGTATTGCCTGAACATTTGACTGTACACAAAAATATTTACGTTGGGTCCCACACAATTTGGCTTATGTCGATTAGTCAATCGAAATGTTAACAACATACTTGTACGATAGCAGTGCTTCAAAAAACATCTATGAATTATTTATTTTTTTACCCGGATTTACCCTCAAACACAAAACTGCTTCGACAATTTTATCAAATACAATAAATATCTTAATGGAGAGTATGTTAACAAACAAAATAAAGCGAATTTCAGTGATTAAAACTCTTTTTTATTCTCCAATCCTGAAATATAAAACGCATAAGCCTACTAGATAGGAATAACTTTCGAAAAGTTGTTTGAATGACACTTACGTTAAAGTACGATTTTGCTTTTTAAGCTGAAAAACACACATTTTCTGCTTAACCACTGAGTGATTTGCAAACAAAAAATAAAATATATTTTTCAGGGGCAAACTTTTTTTGGTTGATGCTTAGAACTTTGAAACCAAAGGAAACCATTTTCTTTATGAAGAAAAAACATCACCAACATCAAATATTTTCCCATTCTTCCAACCGCCTCTACACACAATTAGGTACTTAAAATAAAATAAATGTACCGAAACTTAGACAAAATACCTCAGCGTTCTCACAAAGAACAATAGAGAGAATCGAACAACCAAATTTATATTATTTATGGCCCATGATAGAAACTTTTACTAATGAAGGTTATATTCAGATTTGAAAATTGCTTTTATATATTAGAGCTATACACCTTAATTCATTTACTAAAGCGGGTTCCGATCGGGTTGCGATCGGACAACAGCAGGGTTATCTATTGAAAATTTGCAGCTGACAATGACAGATTGGAGTTACAACTATTTCATTGAAGAAAAAACTGTGCAATTAGACCATTTATACGAGTACATATAGCAAATATAGAACTTTATGCTAAACTTAAAAAATTAGCTCAAACTTGTATAGCGACTGTCAATGTTGCCAAATATTTCGTACAGCTTATAGTTCCATTGACTCGTAAAATTTGGTTTCTGTTCGTCATTTCGCTTGGTGTCTAACAACTCGGCGAAGTTCTTCCCGACAGAGCTTGCAGTGTTGCTTACACTAATAAGGTCCAATTAGTTTATTGATGGACTTTAATCTTCACACAATACGCTCGATAGAAACTTATATGCGATTTTGAGAAGGCGTATTCCACGGTAGTTGGCGCAGATTGTGGGGTTTTCCTTTTTGTGGATTGGGCAGAGCACACTCACATTTCAATCGTTAGGCATGCTTTCGTCCGGTCATATTATCTTATCAGTTCTTCGGCGCCGTATTTGAATAGCTCGCTCGGGAATCCATTGGCCATCGCCGCTTTGTTATTCTTCACGCGGATATTTGCTATTCGAACTTCTTCATAGTTGGGCAATGAAACGTGTGCTCCATCGTCTCGCTTTCCTCGTGAACTCTCGGTATCTACCTTACCCCGCACGTGCAGTGTTCGATTGTAATGTTGTGAGGTAGGCAGTGTGTTTTCTCTCCACTGTGACACGGCACTCTTCATCGTACCAGCATCTGTTTTGGCTTTGCTCTACTCCACAAACAGGCTCTTTCGTATTATAACTTAAAACTATTATATCGATCTAACTATATCTAACAACCAGAAAGACCCTATAAAATATATGTATTATATAAACAATCAACGTCACGAGTTAAGTTGATTTAGCCGTGTGTTATTTTTTTCAACCCAAATATCTGCTTATTCGTCAGAACCACTGCTGTCATATAAACTGACCGATCCAAAATTAAGGTCTTGTATGGAAAACTTTCTTATTTGAGGACATATAATCGAAATGAATGGATTATTGCCCAGAACAACAGTGCAATCTCCACAGTAACAAATTAGGTCCGACAATCAACCGAAGCTAACATTTTTTCTTACATAAGCTCAAATCAGTCTTAAAGTTCCACCTTTGCGCATTTGAGCCACCCTGTACTAAAAACCACAGCCAGCAGTGCTAGGCTAAGGGACTATTTGCTTTTAATTTGCAAGAGGCGGGAAAATGCAATTACTAAAGTTATTTGCCGTTAAAGTCAGAAACGGTCGTCCGGCTGGCTGGCAACCGTTACGCAGGTGATATGACTGCGAGATAATGTAATAAAAACCGCTCATTATAAGGAATTAACATCATTTGTACAGCTCTGCTGGAAATATAGCTTATGCCCACGCACACATTTATATTTATGTCTGTATGTATGCCTGTGTGTATTGCATAACTGCTTATTCACTGTTTGCAATTATTTAACCTTTTTGTTTGCATCTCACCCACTCGACAGGTGACCTCTGCCGGCCGTTAAATTGCAAGAAGCGTGAAATTTGTCTGCTGGAGGATGAGTACAGTGCTGTGTGTGTGTCGAAGCGTGACTTACACAAGAACCGGTAAGTAGTGTAGACTTACTTAAAAAAAGTTAAAAAAAAAAACTAAAAATATAATAATAAATAGAGATGTAGGTATAAAAATATATAAATTAAAAAAATAAAACTAAAAACGTATTGATGAAAGTTTGAAGAACTGGAAGGTCAGTAGTGAAACTTCTTTGGGTCGATTTCATGGCAGTGCTATAATCTTCGAGCAAATTTGTCAGATCGTATCACTATAGCATATAAAGAGTGATCCATTCCGAGGTTCCCTACATTTTTAAGGAAAAAAACAAAAATAACATGACAGCATGACACTCATGCGTGATTTGTTAAACAAAGGATAGGTATTGAATAAAGTACCTCTACTTGGATCACCTGTTAGCTGCCACATATGTTATAAAAAATGCACCTGTTAAGGCTATTATAGCTACGGTTCTGCCATTAAACTTGATTTTTACGAATTTGATTAAATCAAAATATTAATTAGTGGCGACCCTGGTCAAAAATATTAGCCAGGTAAACATTTCCTAACTGTTTTAATAAAATTTGAACCTTCTAAAATTTTCAACATTTAATTAATTTCTTTTAAATTGTTTTTTTTTCTTCATATGGCAACTCTACTTTTATTAAGTTTTCTGTAACATACGCTTAACCTTTTTAGTTCAAAAACCAATTATTGCGCGTTTTACGTTTTCAATTTTTGAAATTGAACAATTCGAGAAGGTGGCAACCTTTTTAAATTTCATTATTGTCCTCAGTTTTGGCTTGCTTTCGAATGTTTCGTTATGTGCACACATTTTTCAATACCAAATTGACACACAGATGACTGCTCCGTTATTATTTTGCTTTGAACTACAA